>NC_044036.1:1612282-1817373 GCF_901765095.1 Microcaecilia unicolor
TGGGAAAATGTGGGATACAAATGCAATAAATAATAATAATAATAGACAAAACAAGAGAAAGAAATAAAACAAAGTGAAACAAAGAAAAATAAAGAATGCTGCTAGTGCCCGATATGTGCCGAGGTGGGGGGTGGAGGGGGGGGAATGACTGCACAATCTCAAAGTGGTTAGATCAGCTATCAAATGCCTCCCAGAAGAGATGAGTCTTTAACAAAGCTTTGAACTTAGAAATGGCAAAGGCAAAGCGTTCCATATGGAGGTGCCCAAAACATTGAACACTGACCTACGAAAAGTGGTCAAAGGCACAGGGAGTCAACTGAGAGGACAGGTAAACCAGTGAGCCTGATTGCTCTATGGAGCAGCTTGACAGCAGTGTTCTGGTGCAATTGGTAATCGCTTGGTCTCCTTCTGGCCAACCTCTGCTAAGAGGTTACAGTAGTCTATACTTGCAAGGTCAAAAGTGAAGCTGTCTTAACTGTAGAGGAGACAAATTATTGAAATGTGAGATCATCCCTCCTCCCCTCAACACTTCCCAACAAAAAGCATTAGGCCAAAGACTATAGCGGTCCTCAGCCCCTCGATATCCGACACATGGCCCTCCTTACTCACCATGCAACTCCAGGGGTAGGGCAGCAGTTCCTCCCCTCCTTCTGCTGGGCCCCAGTCCAGTGTTCATGCTCTCCACTCCTGACAGTCAGAGCCTGGGCATCATACCCAGCTGGCTCCGTCTATCCACCTGCTGCTTCCTGTGGAAAAAGGGGGAAATATCACTGGAGAGCTGGGCAACTTCTCTATCACCCCCTATTAAAGAAAAATTTCAAGCCTCAGGTTTCCTTCCCAGAACTCCCAAATCTCACCAAACAGCGTATGACATCCGGTGCATATCCACCAGTACCTAAATAACAGTTTTCCTCCCCAAATATGAAAATCCCATCCACAATATCTTAGTAACTCTTCTGACCCAGAATAGCCAGTGCCCACCTACCAGTATCTCAGAAACATTTCCTGACACCCAATACCCGGGGCCCTACCAATATCTCAATAACTTCTTGTCCTAGAATACACTTGACTTCTACTAGTATCTGAGTAAGTCTTCCTGTCTCACAGTACCCAGTGCCCATGCATTAGTATCTCAATAACTCTTCCTTTTCAGAATACCAGGTGCCCATCTACCTGCATCTCAGGAAATCTTCTCGTCCCGCAATACCTGCTGTCAATCTACCATTATGTCAATAGCTCTTCCTGTCCCAGAATACCCATACACAGTGTCCATCTACAGGTATTTCAGTAAGCCTTCCTGTCTCACATTACCCATTTCCTATCCACCAGTATCTCAGTAACTCTTCCTGTCTTACTTTACCTGGTGTCCATCTACCAGTATGTCTACTGTTTTACTACTTATCATTTCTGTCACTCTACTAGATGCACGAAGAGCTGTACACTATACCTTGGTTCAACGAAGAACTGAAACTACTAAAAACACATGTTAGGAGACTTGAGCGAGCATGGAAGAAAATGAAAGATGAACAGACACTTCATGCATGGAAACAACAACAAAGAAAATACAAATACTCAATTAGACAAACCAAAAGAGCATACTACAAAACTAAAATTGGGCCTGACTACAAAGACGCACATAAACTCTACCAACTTGTGAATAAACTAATAGACACCACACCAGTTACCACAACCAGCACAGACACCCCATCGGCAGACAATCTCGCCAAATACTTCAATGAGAAAATATAAAACTACGAGCCACACTACCATTCAATACTACTGATCACGAAAAATTTATGGATTGCCTGGATCCAACTCCCGATGAATACCCAGCAGATCGAATCTGGATTAAATTCGATCTACTAACTGAAGAAACCGTCGCTCAAGCAATCAACAAATTCTCCAAAACTCACTCCAAACTGGATATTTGTCCCAGCAACCTAATAAGGTCAGCCCCCAAATGCTTCATAACAGATCTCACGTCACACCTGAACTACATGCTACAACACGGACTTTTCCCTGAGGACAAAGGAAATATACTACTCACCTATACCCAAAGACTTAAAGAAAAAATTAAACGACACAACCAACTACCGACCAGTAGCATCCATCCCCTGATCGTCAAACTAAAGGAAAGTATGGTAACCAAACAACTTACCAACTACTTAAAAAATTCACAATATTACATGAATCACAGTCAGGATTCCGATCCAACCATAGCACTGAAACAGTGCTAACCTCTCTCATAACCAAATTCAAACAACTAATTGCAACCGGAAACAATGTGCTGCTCCTACAATCTGATATGTCCAGCGCGTTCGACATGGTCAGCCACCACATACTCTCGAACATCCTAGACTACTTCGGGATTGGAGGAAACGTACTAAGATGGTGTAATGGCTTCTTAACAGCAAGAACTTATCAAGTGATTTCAAAATCAAAAACGTCAACACCATGGAAACCCGAATGTGGAGTACCACAAGGATCACCGCTCTCACCAACCCTTTTTAACTTAATGATGACACCTTTAGCCAAATCGCTATCCAACAAAGGACTCAACCCGTACATCTATGCAGACGATGTCACGATATACATCCCGTTCAAACACGATCTAACCAAAATCACAAATGAAATCAAACATAGCCTCCAAATAATGAATTCATGGGCGCACGCATTCCAACTAAAGCTAAACGCAGAAAAGACACAGTGGCTCATCCTATCTTCACAATATAACACAAATAAACACAATACCATAAACACCCCAGACTACACCCTTCCGGTCTCTGACAGTCTGAAAATTCTGGGAGTCACAATTGACCGAAATCTCACACTCGAAGACCATGCGAAAAATACAGCAAAGAAAATGTTCCACTCAATGTGGAAACTTAAAAGGATCAAACCTTTCTTCCCAAGGGAAATATTCCGCAACCTGGTACAATCAATGGTGCTAAGCCACTTAGAGGCATATTTTCAAAGCACTTAGCCTCCCAAAGTTCCATAGAAACCTATGGAACTTAGCCTCCCAAAGTGCTTTGAAAATATGCCTCTTAGACTACTGTAATGCCATTTATGCCGGATGCAAAGAACAAATCATTAACAAGCTTCAAACAGCCCAAAACAAAGCAGCCAGACTCATATTTGGGAAAGTGAAATATGAAAGTGCCAAACCCCTAAGAGAAAAACTACATTGGCTTCCATTAAAAGAACGAATTGCGTTCAAAGTTTGCACCCTGGTCCACAAAATTATACACGGGGAAGCCCCAAACTATATGTCAGACCTTATAGACCTACCTACCAGGAACGCAAAAAGATCAGCTCGCACATTCCTCAACCTCCACTACCCCAACTGTAAAGGACTAAAATACAAGTCCACATACGCAACCGAAGGCCATAAAAACAACGCAAGACCTAGCTATCTTCCGAAGGCTACTGAAAACTGACCTATTCAAGAAGGCATACCATAAACAACCATCCTAATTACTAAATAATAAGACTGATCATGAACTAGACAGAACCAAACTTTTACCACCTGACTGACTAACCTCATTGCTATTAATGAAAAGCACTACCACTTTAACCCTAATGGCGAAAATGATTTATCTATAAGTGATGACCTAACATAGGTTACAATCCAACCTATTACTCAGGAATTTATATGCAATACCATAGCGTATTATTCTTTACCATGTATGTACGCACCTTAATGCAATACCATTTGTAATTATGTTAACCGGAAATGGCAATTGCCATTACGGTAAATGTAAGCAACATTGAGCCTGCAAATTGGTGGGAAAATGTGGGATACAAATGCTACAAATAAATAATAAATAAATAAATAAATAAATGTAAGAGGGAGTCCCTGCTTAACAGTGCTTACAATCTAATCAAGACAAACAGGGATTAGGGAATTAACTTACAGATAGGCTCATTTTCAAAGCACTTAGCCTCCCAAAGTTCCATAGAAACCTATGGAACTTAGCCTCCCAAAGTGCTTTGAAAATATGCCTCTATGTAACATAGTAGATGACGGCAGAAAAAGACCTGCATGGTCCATCCAGTCTGCCCAAGACAAACTCATATGTGTATACCTTACCTTGAATTTGTACCTGTCCTTTTCAGGGCACAGACCATAAGTCTGCCCAGCAGTATTTCCCGCCTCCCAACCACCAGTCCCGCCTCCCATCACCGGCTCTGGTACAGACCGTATAAGTCTGCCCCCCCTATCCTTGCTTCCCAACCACCACCCCCTCTTCCCCCACCTGCTCCGCCACCCAATTTCAGCTAAGCTTCTGAGGATCCATTCCTTCTGCACAGGATTCCTCTATGCATATCCCACGCATGTTTGAACTCCGTTACCATTTTCATCTCCACCACCTCCCGCGGGAGGGCATTCCAAACGTCCACCACCCTCTCCGTGAAAAAATACTTCCTGACATCTTTCCTGAGTCTGCCCCCCTTCAATCTCATTTCATGTCCTCTTGTTCTACCGCCTTCCCATCTCCGGAAAAGATTCGTTTGCGGATTAATACCTTTCAAATATTTGAACGTCTGTGTCATATAAGTACATACTACTACTACTACTTCTTAACCTTTCTAGAGCGCTACTAGGGTTATGCAGCGCTGTACAATTTAACAAAGAGAGACAGTCCCTGCTCAAAGAGCTTACAATCTAATAGACAAGTGAACGGTCAGTCCGATAGGGGCAGTCAAATTGGGGAAGTCTGGATTCACTGAACGTATGAACATAAGTTCATAAGTATTGACATACTGGGAAAGACCAAAGGTCCATCAAGCCCAGCATCCTGTTTCCAACAGTGGCCAATCCAGATCACAAATACCCGGCAAGATCCCAAAAATGTACAAAACATTTTATACTGCTTATCCCAGAAATAGAGGATTTTCCCCAAGTCCATTAATAACGGTCTATGGACTTTTCCTTTAGGAAGCCGTCCAAACCTTTTTAAAACTCCGCTAAGCTAACCGCCTTTACTACATTCTCTGGCAACGAATTCCAGAGTTTAATTACACGTTGAGTGAAGAAAAATGTTCTCCGGTTCATTTTAAATTTACTACATTGTAGCTTCATCGCATGCCCCCTAGTCCTAGTATTTTTGGAAAGCGTGAACAGACGCTTCACATCTACCCGTTCAACTCCATTCATTATTTTATAGACCTCTATCATATCTCCCCTCAGCCGCCTTTTCTCCAAGCTGAAGAGCCCTAGCTGCTTTAGCCTTTCCTCATAGGGAAGTCGTCCCATCCCCTTTATCATTTTAGTCGCCCTTCTCTGCACCTTTTCTAATTCCACTATATCTTTTTTGAGATGCGGCGACCAGAATTGAACACAATATTTGATGGAGCGATACAAAGGCATTATAACATCCTCATTTTTGTTTTCTATTCCTTTCCTAATAATACCTAACATTCTATTTGCTTTCTTAGCCACAGCAGCACACTGAGCAGAAGGATTCAACGTATCATTAACGACGACACCTAGATCCCTTTCTTGGTCCGTGACTCCTAATGGGCAACCTTGCATGACGTAGCTATAATTCGGGTTCCTCTTTCCCCCATGCATCACTTTGCACTTTCACATTAAACGTCATGGTGGGATAAAACAGACCTATGTTCTGAACAAGTGAATAGGAGTTAGGAGTTAAAAGCAGCCTGAAAAAGGTGGCCTTTTAGCCTAGATTTGAAGGTGGCCAGAGATGGAGCTTTACTACTGACCCAGGCATATGGTGCAGCAAGGTAAGTTCAGTATTTGTGTGCAGGAGCACCTGCTGCCCAAAAATGAGCATCTCAGTAAGATATCTGTGTCAGAAGACCATGCAGCTTGTGTTCAGGTTAAACAGCTGATACCTACCCTTGGTAAAATTAAGACAGTGCAGGCAAAAGACTATTATGCACCTGCTTCCATGTTTCTCTGGTCCCCTCTATGTAGACACAGACTGACCTCCAATAGTACATTATGAACTGTTAAAGTGGAAAGGGTGCCCTGACCTCAGCTACTCAGAAAATAAATTGTCCAATAGAAAGGTATAAGTAAGGGAGGGTGAATTTCTTGGATACCAGAGGTCTAGATGTTTAAGTGCATCAGAATGGGATCTGACCGTGTTGTGGTGTGATCTGTGGATTTGTTTGGGGGGGGGGGGGGGGGGGAGAGCAGAGCTATAAGTTTTTTGCACTGACCTGTGGCTCCCGTCCCGACCACGATCTGAAACTTTTCCCTCCAGCAGACTGACTGGGCCTTTCTCCGGACCAGGATCTGGGTGTCCCTGTTGCAGTATAAGAAGGGATCTGAGCGTAAGATGCGATCCCGGGATTCCGGTGCCGAGCAGCAGCAGAGGAGACCTGGGTGTCCTCCTGGCACAGTGCAAGAGTCGGCGGCCCCTCAGCCCGGGGGTGGCAAGAAGTGGCCTCTGCTTCCCGGGGACGTTCCATCGCAGCTCTGCGAAGCCATCAGCCTCCTGTGTCCTGAACCTGCAGCCCGGTGTCAAATTCCTTCCAGCAGCGCCGTCACCTGATCGCCCGGGAGGGGGAGGGAAATGCACGGGGGCTCTTGAGCTTGGGGTGGGAGGGAAGAGCAGGGGCTGAAGGCCGGGGAGTCTTTGTTTACTGCATAGTAAGGACACGGCCGGGCTACATATGCCCTCCCTCATTTCAAATGAGGAGACAGTTCTGGAAAATGCTTTCAAGAAGGGAGTCCTGGAGCTGAATCAGGGCTGGGGGGGAACGGAGCAAATGCGACCTTGCTTGGCCTGGGGCTTTTCTGCACATTGATGCAATTGTTTGGCTTCGGAAGTTTAGGTGTCTAAAAGTGACTTTAGCAACATGTCTGGAATCTGCAAGGGGAATAGCCTGCTTGCAGCTCTTCTGAGGGACTCACGCCTACGCTCCTGCCCCAAATGTGTGGCCAGTGGCCCCTTCCTTGACAGGCTTGATAAGACACAGATGGAGGAGGAAGGGGACAATCTGAAACACAACACAGGTGGGCTCCCAGTGATTTATGGGGAAGGAGAGGGGGATGTGAATGCTGATGGCAGGAATACTAGAAGAGGAGAAGACTGCTTGGGAAACGGTAGAGAAAAGGTTAAGGTTTAGGGGGGTGGTGGGGGACAGTGTTTTGTGGAGTTCTACAGGGGGTTGGTGTTGAGGAGATGCAGGGTACATGCTATGGGGCGCAAAACAAGGAAATGAAGGCGAAATAAACATGTGGATAAAGGTGTCCTGGTTGACGTAGTGTATCTAGATTTCCAACAGCTTTTGACTCCTGAGAAAATTAAAGAGTCATGGGATAGGAGGCAATGTTCTGGTGGGATTAGGAATTGGTTATTGGACAGAAAACAGAGGGTAGGGTTAAATGGCCATTTTTCTCAATGGAGGAGCTCAGGAGGGTGAACAGTGCAGTGCCACAGGGATCTGTACTGGGACCGGTGCTAATTAAGATGATACATTAGCCCCAATTAATATGACTTCAAGACGCCATAGTGAATCATGGTTCACGAAGTCACTTCAACTAAAATGTGAAGTCAGGCAGGCAGAGCGTCATTGGAAACGTCGACCATCCTCCATTACTTTAGCTAATTACAAAGACACTGCAGTCATTCAAGTTAGCTGTACAAACTGCTAAAAAGACAGCCTCCTATACCTTAAATTACCAAAGCCCTGAATACTGCGACAAGTAGACAACCTGGAACTAATCTTCCTTCAAAATCAGGAACTTGCAGGTTTTTTTTCCATAGTAAGGTCACTTTACCCCCCGTTAAATACGATATAAGATCAACTGAATGCAAAAACATGGACTGGAAAAATTCCTCATTTTTAGGTATAACTTGTCTGGAATGTTTTTACGTTTGGGGAGCGTGCCAGGTGCCCTTGACCTGGATTGGCCACTGTCGGTGACAGGATGCGGGCTAGATGGACCTTTGGTCTTTCCCAGTATGGCACTACTTATGTACTTATGTACTTATGTACCATTGAGCACGTTTTCCACCTTCAGTAGCCACTCTGAGTAAACTAATTTCAGGAATGAATCTTACTACAGCCCTACATGACCCTGTTCCTTCAAACCTTCTTAAATGATTTTTTTTTTTTTTACTCACCTCCACCCTTTTCTCTTATAGATGATCTCCTCAACCCTTTCATCTGGGACTGTTCCTGATGATTGGAAACTTGCTGCCATCAGACCTAAACTGAAGGATAGTTCCAAACCACTTACAGTTAGTAGCAGCAGCTAATTTCCCTTTTGTCATGGAAATAATTGAGACAGTTACTTTTTTCTCAGCTTCAAGACTTCTCAACAAAAACTAATACCCTTCATCCAAACTAAACAGGATTTCGTACACATCACAGCACTGAAACCACCTTGTTAGCAATCACTACGTCCATCTATCGCCAACTGGATGCTAATAGCTCTGTACTTATCACTTGATTTAACGGTGGCATTTGATCTGATACACCATACCATTCTACTAGACAGATTATCACAGCACAACATTCAAATAGTTCCAGTCAAATCCTTTCAACCACCTCTATGTAGTCCACTTCATTCTTACTACACTCGGGAGTACCACAAGGTTCTATCCTATCCCCAATGCTTTTCAACATACCCATGGCACCTTTCCTCACTTTGGCACAATCACTAGGATTTACTATCTACGTATATGCAGACAACATTCAGTTACTACATACTTTAGATCACCACAACTCTACAGTAATTGCTGCTGTTAATTCTAAATTGATGCAATTGACATCATGGCTGCAGAATAATAGCGTTAAATCCAGAAAAATCAAGATGTATCCTATTCTCATACTCTCCAAATACTATTCTAACACACTGTGATAAAACAGTGGGTTTTTAAGTCTGTAAAACTGTATTTCATGAAGTGTTTCTCTAGTTTGGTCAGCGGGTGGTGTTTCCTTACTTTAAAGCTGTTACAGAGTAATGACTGTTTTTGATTTAGTCTAACACAGATATGTATTTATTATTTATTAGGATTTATTTACCGCCTTTTTGAAGGAGTTCACTCAAGGCGGTGTACAGTAAGAATAGATCAAATATGAGCAATAGGCAATTAGAGAAGTAAAAATATTCGAAAACAATACAAAGTATGGCATGGGATACTAGCAATGACAACACAGTACGTAATAAAACATTATAACTGGTAGTGAAGGGTAAGGCAAAGTTGTAACATATAGATGGGTACGAAAGTAGGAAGAATTAGAAAGTAAGGTGACTGATTTGAAGAAAGTTGCACATGGAGGAGTGGATAAACATGTCCCTCTGCAGTATGTGCAGCCCGAGTCACTCCTTGTGTGTGTGAGTGAGACTAGTGGCGTACCAAGGGGGGGCGGTGGGGGCGGTCCGCCCCGGGTGCACACCGCTGGGGGGCGCCGTGGCGCGCCCCTGTCGGCTGCGACTTCGAATCGCTACGCTAAATTCTCTCGTTTGCTGCAGCTCCCTCCCTCTGCCCCGGAACAGTTTACTTCCTGTTCCAGGGCAGAGGAGGGAGCTGCAGGGAATGAGAGAATTTCGCCTAGTGATTCGAACTCACAGCCGACAGGTGCGCGCTGCGGCACCCCCCCTAGCAGCGTGCACCCGGGGGGGGGTGTCATTTCGCCGGGGGGGGGCGCTGCACCGGGGGGGGGGGGGCGCATCGGCGATCCGCCCCGGGTGTCGTCGACGCTAGGAACACCACTGAGTGAGACTAACAAGTTAGTTACTTCTTCCGTTAAAAGCTTGGTTGAAGAGCCAAGCTTTCACCTGCTTCCTGAAGTAGAGATAGTCTTGTGTTAAGCAGAGCCTTTCAGGCAATGCATTCCAGAGTATGGGGGCTACTCCAGAGAAGGCTCGCTTGCTGGTATCACATTGTGTAATGTCTTTTGGAGAGGGTGTAGTTAGTGAAAGTCCTTGGGAGGACCTTAGTGTCCTTGGCGGTGTGTGGAGGATCATCCTGTTCTTTAGATACTCAGGGCCATTTCCTTTCAGGACCTTGAAGATCAGACATAGAGTTTTAAATTTAGCCTTGTATTGTACTGGTAGCCAATGAAGTTTTTGCAAAAATGGTGTGATGTGGTCACATTGCTTGCAACCTTCTATGAGTCTTGCTGCTGCATTCTGAATCAACTGGAGCTGGTGCAGGCCCTTTGTAGTCAGACCATTGTATAGTGCATTGTATAGGAACAATCTTCCTTTACCCATACGCCATGCCCCCTCCCTACCCATCTTCAAATCTCTGCTTAAAACTCACCTCTTCAATGCTGCCTTCGGCGCCTAACCGCTCAAGAAATATAAAATGCCCCAATCCATCCACCCTATCAGATTAACTGTTCACTCGTCCTCTAGATTGTTCACTTGTCTTTAGATTGTTCTCTTGTCTTTTAGATTGTAAGCTCTTTGAGCAGGGACTGTCCTTCTATGTTTGAATTGTACAGCGCTGCGTAACTCTAGTAGCGCTTTAGAAATGTTTGTTGTTGTTGCATTGCAGTAATCCAGTCTTGATGTTACCATGGCATGCACAACTGGGATAAGATTTACCGTCTCGATGTAAGGAGAGAGCAGCATAGCTGTCGCAAATAGTAGAAGCAGCTCTTGAAGGTTGCTTGGATTTGGGGAATCAGAGTGTTGAATCTAACTGTATTCCAAGGTTCCTGACTAGTGATTTGAGGGGGAGTTCATACTTCCCAAAAGTGATTTTGATGTCAGGTATGTATCCACTTGTGTTAGAGACCCAGAGAAGCTTGGTTTTACTTGGGTTCAGGGAAAGTTTGTTGTGTTTAGCCCATTCTTGAATTGATGTTAGACAAGTGATCAGTTTATTCAAGGCTGTAGGTAAGTCAGGTTCAATGGTATGAGTAGCTGCACATCATCCGCATAGATGTAGAACTGAGTGTCCATTGACTGAATCAGCTCAGCTGGTGGCTTGAGGTAGATATTGAACAGAATAGGTGACAGTATCGATCCTTATGGTACCCCACAGGTCAGTGTCCATGATGGTGATGAGTTGCTGCCAATCATTATGGATTGTTGCCTGTCTGATAGATAGGATCTGAACCAGGCAAGTACTGTTCCATTGATACCTGTTTCTGTCAGTTGTGCTAGCAAGATATCATGATCCACAGTGTCAAAAGCTGCTGAGAAATCTAGCAGTACTAACATCGAGGCAAATCCCTTGTCTCGGTTTTTGTGAAGATCATCTAGCAGGGATACGAGGACCGTTTGTGTTCCATAACCAGGTCTGAATCCAGATTGACATGGATCTAGCTAGTTACTCTTTTCTAGCCATTCATTAAGTTGAACACAGACTGTTTGTTCTATGAGTTTCCCTAGAAACGGGATGTTGGATACTGGCCTGTAACTTTCAAGTTTGTCCTGGTCAAGGTTGTATTTCTTCAGCAGAGGGCAAACCACTGCCCTTTTTAATGCTGTTGGTAGTTGCCCAGTAGAAAGAGAGGTGTTCACAATTTTTATGGCGCCTTCTTGTCTGCTGCACTATCTTTGATGGGCAGGGATCGAGGGAGCAGGTAGTTGGTCGAAGGTCTCTTAGGATTTTGTCAAGGCTGGCCTCTGTCATTAGGTTAAAAGTGTTCCATCTGTCTCTGTTAGGAGGGGGTGAGTTTGTGCACCCCTGGTTCACTGGTTGGGCACTGGGTGGGATTGCCTGTAAATCCTGGTGGAGACTTTTAATTTTGTTGGCAAAGTATGCAGCAAAATCATTGCAGTTCAGTTTAGGCTGTTTCTGTTGTGGGGGTTGCAGTAGGCTGTTTACAGAACAGCTGCTTGGTTGGCAGCCTGTGCAATGCATTGAGAGAAATACAGTTTTTTGGTTGCTGTTAAGGCTTGGCGGTACTTTGCCATGTGCTTCCTGCAGTTTAGCCTGTCTTCATCCAGGTGAGATTTGCGCCATCTCCTTTCCAGTTTTCATCCTTCGCGTTTAAGGATCCGAAGTTCTGGAGAAAACCAAGGTAAGCGTTTGGTGGGGCATAAGACCTTTTTTTTAGTGGTGTTGTTTTCTCTAATTAGACCACAGTGTTTTTTTCCATGACACACATTTATTTCATATGTGATATTGGAGGATTTACATCATATGGATCCACATGCAGAAGATTCACATTATAATTTACTTTGTGCTGAGAAGGCTTTTCCATCATTTATATATTTTATCATATGTTACATAGATATGCAATTTTTTGGCTTGTACATTTATTTATAGTTCATTTACATGTTATGGTTGCTTTTTCATAGATTTTGGATCTGATACAGCTCCCCTACTACTACTTATCATTTCAATAGCACTACTAGACATACACAGTACTGTACCCTGGACATAAAGAGACTGAAAGATCTGTCGCTAAGGGACTATCTAATTAGGACAAACAGGACAAGAGATAAGGGAATTACTAAGGTGGGAATGATAAAACATGGGAACTGAACAAGTGAGTAAGGGTTAGGAGTTAGAAACAGCATCAAAAAGGTGGGCTTTTTTTTAGCCTAGATTTGAAGACGGCCGGAGATGGAGCTTGACGTACCAGCTCAGAAAGTCTATTCCAGGCACTTTTGTAATCGCATACCTCATTATTCATGTTTTCTTTTTCATTTTGTTTTTGATTTTGTATATTATTTGCTTATATTTATTTGTATGGTCATATTGTCATATTATGTCTTGTAGCTTTTATGGCCTCCTGAGGAAGGAAGTGTCGAAACATGACTCATGTCAAGTCCTATATGCAAGTTTCTGTAATAAAGAGCTTCTATATTTGGACTATTTGCTCCTTTGTCTGGTACTTTCCACCATATTTTGCCACTAGTCTGTTGATTGTGCCTTTGACATTACCATGCATTGTATATTAATGCAAAAGGTAAGGGGATTGGTGTTACAGCAAATCTATTAAAATGGCTTCATTTCTATTTATCAAATCAGAGTTGATAGATGTGTTTTAGAGATAAGAACTCTCAAGTGGTTTGATTTGAGTAGAGGAATCTCAAGTGATCTGTTTTACAATAATTAGTTTTAACACCAGTAGCTTCTTTAAAAAAAACAGCAAGATTATTCAAAATGTACTAGTTAGGTTACTGATTGGAGTTAAGATATCACAAGCATTTTAAAAATGCTACACTGGCTCCCAGTAGCTTGGAAAGAAAAAATCAGCATCTTGATACTTTTGTTTAAAGTACTGCAGCTGGCAGCATAATTACCTCTACGTGAGGCAGTTCAGAGGAAGGTGATTCAGAGGAAGGCACTAAAATGGTACAGGGTTTGTGCCATAAGAGACTGGAGGACTTGAATATGTATACACTAGAGAAAAGAAGAGAGGTGATAAGTACTTGAAAGGTGTTAATATTCAAACAAACTTCTACCATAGGTGTAGTAGAACTAGAGGACATGAATGGAGGTTGCAGGGAGGTAGACTTAGGAGTAACGTCAGGAAATACTTTTCACAGAGAGGGTAGTAGACATGATAGAGTCAAAAACTGAGCAAATTAAAAAATGCGTGGGATAGATACAAGGGATGCCTTAATAGAAAGAGGATGGAAACACAACATGGCTGTTGAGGTGTTATCTTGGGCAGGAGTAGTGGGAACTGAGGTCAATGCCGAACAGAATTCAACGGTCTGTGACTCACAAATGGCAAAAGACAGGTGAAGCTTTGGTTGCTCCAGTGCTGTATTTATTATTTACTTATTGCGTTTGTATCCTGCATTTTTCCACCTACTGGCAGGTTCAATGTGAGAGAAGTGTTGAGCCAGGTTAAGTCCTTTAAGTCCTCAGGATGTTCAATGGGGTTTACATGATTCATTGAACGATAGTTATTAGTTACAACATAGTCGGATAAGGTTACAACATTGGTCAGGCAGGGTTACAGTTTGGGAGGAAGTGGGTATGTTATAGAGTCTACACAATAAGTAATGGATAGCTTAGAGAATGTATGAGTCAATGGAATTGTAATGGGTCCTGGTTGAGAATATTTAGGGAGGTTAGAATGGGTAGAGTTATAGGATTCGGGAGGTGTATTAGGTGTTTGGATTCGGTTTGGTCACTGATCTTGTGCCTTTTCCATTCAGCTGCCTAATGTATGGGTAGATATGGTCGGTCAGCTGGATGATTAGGTAGGTTCAGCGGGGATGTGTCTTCTGAAGAGGTGAGCCTTCAGGTGCTTTCAGAAGGTTAGATAGTTTTTATTTATTTGTTGCATTTGTATCCCACATTTCCCACCTATTTGCAGGCTCAATGTGGCTTACATTTCTGGAGTGAGAGATACAAGTGGTATTACATTAGAGATCATGATTGGCATAGTAGATTAAACAGTCAAGTATAAAGAGTTCATATTTGGAATTAGAGATAAAGTGGTTGTTTGTTGCTTTTCGTGCCACGCCTCCAGAGTCTCTAATCACAGCTGGGCACTACTCACACAATACAATCCCCTCAACCGGTACCTTAAAGAACCAGACAGCTGTAGCACTATTTAGACTGCAACAAAGACAAAAAGAGACCAAGGAAGCGCTTCCTGGGGTTAACACTGGTTTATTTAATTATCCAGAGATTAGGATAAAAAAATAAGAAAATAGTCAAGTATAGTCTAGTATAGAAAAGAGGAGAAAACATGTATTGACAATGGAATGGGCTCTCTATCCCATGGGAATGGGGCAGAGTGCACTATACACTGACCAACTTCTTATCTGGCAAAGACATAATATATAGAACTTTCTTTCTCTTATAGTACAAAGAGCAAGAGAGAGGGAGGGACTTTTCCCTCCTAATTAGCATCTTGTAAATACAGTCCAGGATACAGTCAGGATCTTTATGACAAATGATGTGCATGGCATATGTTTACATTTCTTTTAGAAGTTACATTTTGGTCTATTGTCATGAAGTGACAGGGTGTTTTTAGATTAATATCTCTCTTCTCTGGTCATACCTTCAAAATAATATTTCAGGTCTTTTGGATCTTTTTGTTTTAATATATTTTCCTTTTATTCTTATTTATTATTCTAAATTCTAAGAAGAGGAGGCAAGAGTTAATTACTTTCCTTTTGGAGGTCATGGCTTTCTCAGGCTTCTGATAGCCAAGTCATTCTTATTCTAAAGACCAAAACTGCTTCCCTACAGATAGGTGTTAGATTTCTCTCTTGCCTGCTCAGATCCTGTGTTGATATTATAACATGGGTTTTCTTTGTGTCAGAGAGAACTATTGTTGCCTGTCATAAAACTTGCCATTTGGCTCCAGAGATCCTTTTCTTAAAGGAGTTCAGTCTGCCTCTCCTTTGTGAGATACAGTATGGATCTTTTGTGTTAGACAGAAAGATGTCTTCTGCAAGTGTTATGTGTTATGTCCTCTTACAATTACAACAAAAAGAGTCTTTGAAGTGGTCTTTCCTCAAAGGACATGGGAAAGAAACTCTGTCTCAGGAATTCCATTAGGCCATACACACTTAGTGGGAGAAATTGTTATGCAAGAGGAGAGAGAAAGGGTGGGAGTGAATTGCTATTCCAGCAAGCTTTCCCCTGTTTTTGGAAAGAGAGAAACCTCCATTTCTCCCTGTCCAATATGAGGAATTATTCTGTATATTAAATAATTGGGAGGCCTCCACCTCCTACATGTATTGCGTTAGAGTTCATTCGTGGTAGAGTAGACTTTGGTAGTCAAGTGTAGAGAGTTGGGTTTTATCTAGTTCAGGCTTGAGTTTTTGTTGTCTGGTAGTTAGGCTGTATCGTTGTGGTATGCCTTTTGAACAGGCTGGTCTTCAGTGATCTCCGAAAGTTAGTTAGGTCACTCGATTTTTCCCACGCCAAGTGGTAGTGCATTCCATAGCTGCGTGCTTATGTAGGGGAAGCTGGATGCATATGTTTAACTTATATCTTACGCCCACTAATGGTGGATAACAAGGGAAGATGCATCGAACCAAGCAAAGCGAGAAAGAACGTCCACAAAAGTCAAAAATAGAAACACAAGAGTGAAAGAGGTCAGTTCTAGGTCTTAGGAAGTGTAGTCCAGGTTTTGATGCAGATATAGAAGAAACTGATACCAGTAGCATCTATCCCTCTGGCAGTCAAACTAATGGAAAGTATGCTAACCAAACAACTTACCAATTACTTACACAATTTCTCAATATTACATGAATCACAATCAGGATTCGATCCAACCACAGCACCGAAACATTACTAATCACTCTCCTAACCAAATTCAAGCAAGCAATTGCAACTGGCAATAGTGTACTTCTCCTACAATTCGACATGTCCAGCGCATTCGACATGGTAAGCCACAAAATACTATAAATATCCTAGACTACTTCGGGATTGGAGGAAACGTACTTAGTTGGATCAAAGGCTTCCTTACTGCAAGAACATACCAAGTGATATCACATTCGAATACATCACCACCATGGAAACCAGAATGCGGAGTACCCCAAGGATCACCACTTTCACTGACCCTTTTCAACCTAATGATGACACCTCTAGCCAAATCGCTATCCAACCAAGCCCTCAATCCTTTCATCTACGCAGATGGTGTCACGATCTACATCCTGTTCAAACATGACTTAACAGAAATCACAAATGAAATCAAACACAGCTTCCAAATCATGAACTCATGGGTGGATGCATTCCAACTAAAAACGCAGAAAAAACACAATGTCTCATCCTCTCATCACAACACAACACAAACAAACCCACCACTAAAAACACCCCAAACTTTGCCCTTCCTGTTTCAGATAGCCTGAAAATTCTAGGAGTTACAATTGATCAAAATCTCACTCTAGAAAGCTATGTGAAAAACACAACAAAGAAAATGTTCCACTCAATGTGGAAACTCAAAAGAATAAAACATTTCTTCTCAAGGGTAACATTCTGTAGCCTGGTACAATCAATAGTACTAAGTCGACTAGATTACTGTAATGCAATCTATGCCAGATGCAAAGAACAAATCATTAAGAAACTCCAAACTACTCAAAACACAGCAGCCAGACTCATATTTGGGAAAACGAAATACAAAAGCGCCAAACCCCTAAGAGAAAAACTACATTGGCTCCCATTTAAAGAACGTATTACGTTCAAAATCTGCACTCTGGTTCATAAAATCATACATGGCGAAGCCCCAGTCTACATGTCAGACCTCATAGACTTACCAACCAGGAATACTAAAAAGATCATCACATACATTCCTTAATCTCCACTACCCCAGCTGCAAAGGACTAAAATATAAACTAACATATGAATCCAGCTTCTCCTACATAAGCATGCAACTATGGAATGCACTACCAAAAGCCACAAAAACAATACACGACATAACTAATTTCCAAAAATTACTAAAAACCAACCTGTTCAATAAGGCATACCACAATGATCCATCCTAAATACCAGACAACAAAACTCATACCAGAACTGGACAAAACGGAACTCTCTATTCTTGACTGCCTAAGTTACTCTATCATGATTGAACTTTAACGCAATACCATTTTATTTCTCATCACAAAAATGAATTCTTTATACTTGATTGCCTAATCTACTCTGTCACCTATGAACTTTAATGCAATATAACTCTGTATTTCTCATTCCGGAAATGGCGATCGCCATTACAGAACAATGTAAGCCACATTGAGCCTGCAAATAGGTGGGAAAATGTGGGATACAAATGCAACAAATATATATTTGATGTCTTTGCATGTTGGGAAGTGGAGGGTACATAAGTAATGCCATACTGGGAAAAAGACCAAGGGTCCATCGAGCCCAGCATCCTGTCCACGACAGCGGCCAATCCAGGCCAAGGGCACCTGGCAAGCTTCCCAAACGTACAAACATTCTATACATGTTATTCCTGGAATTTTGGAGTTTTCCAAGTCCGTTTAGTAGCGGTTTATGGACTTGTCCTTTAGGAAACCGTCCAACCCCTTTTTAAACTCTGCTAAGCTAACCGCCTTCACCACTTTCTCCGGCAACGAATTCCAGAGTTTAATTACACGTTGGGTGAAGAAAAATTTTCTCCGATTTGTTTTAAATTTACTACACTGTAGTTTCATCGCATGCCCCCTAGTCCTAGTATTTTTGGAAAGCGTGAACAGACGCTTCACATCCACCTGTTCCACTCCACTCATTATTTTATATACCTCTATCATGTCTCCCCTCAGCCGTCTCTTCTCCAAGCTGTATAGCCCTAGCCTCCTTAGTCTTTCTTCATAGGGAAGTCGTCCCATCCCCGCTATCATTTTAGTCGCCCTTCGCTGCACCCTTTTCCAATTCTACTATATCTTTCTTGAGATGCGGCGACCAGAATTGAACACAATACTCAAGGTAACGCCCATTTTTAAAAAAGACACCATGGAGCGATACAACGGCATTATAACATCCTCACACCTGTTTTCCATACCTTTCCTGATAATACCCAACATTCTATTCGCTTTCTTAGCCGCAGCAGCACACTGAGCAGAAGGTTTCAGTGTGTTATCGACGACGACACCCAGATCCCTTTCTTGGTCTGTAACTCCTAACGTGGAACCTTGCATGACGTAGCTATAATTCGGGTTCTTTTTTTCCCACATGCATCACCTTGCACTTGCTCACATTAAACATCATCTGCCATTTAGCTGCCCAGTCTCCCAGTCTCGTAAGGTCCTCTTGTAATTTTTCACAATCCTGTCGCGATTTAACGACTTTGAATAACTTTGTGTCATCAGCAAATTTAATTACCTCGCTAGTTACTCCCATCTCTAAATCATTTATAAATATATTAAAAAGCAGTGGTCCTAGCACGGACCCCTGAGGAACCCCACTAACTACCCTTCTCCATTGTGAATACTGCCCATTTAACCCCACTCTCTGTTTCCTATCCTTCAACCAGTTTTTAATCCACAATAGGACATTTCCTTCTATCCCATGACCCTCCAATTTCCTCTGTAGCCTTTCATGAGGTACCTTGTCAAACGCCTTTTGAAAATCCAGATACACAATATCAACCGACTCCCCTTTGTCCACATGTTTGTTCACTCCTTCAAAGAATTGAAGTAAATTGGTCAGGCAAGATTTCCCCACACAAAAGCCATGCTGACTTGGTCTCAGTAATCCATGTCCTCGGATGTGCTCTGTAATTTTGTTTTTGATAATAGCCTCTACCATTTTCCCCGGCACCGACGTCAGACTCACCGGTCTATAATTTACCGGATCTCCCCTGGAGCCTTTTTTAAAAATGGGCGTTACATTGGCCACCCTCCAATCTTCCGGTACCACGCTCGATTTTAAGGATAAGTTGCATATCACTAGCAGTAGCTCCGCAAGCTCGTTTTTCAGTTCTATCAGTACTCTAGGATGAATACCATCCGGTCCAGGAGATTTGCTACTCTTCAGTTTGCCGAACTGCCCATTTACGTCCTCCAGGTTTACCGTGAAGTCAGTAAGTTCTCCGAACTCGTCCGCTTGAAATACCATTTCCGACACCGGTATCCCACCCAAATCTTCCTCGGTGAAGACCGAAGCAAAGAATTCATTCAGTCTCTCCACTACGTCTTTGTCTTCCTTGATCGCCCCTTTTACCCCTCGGTCATCCAGCGGCCCAACCGATTCTTTTGCCGGCTTCCTGCTTTTAATATACCGAAAAAATTTTTTACTATGTTTTTTTGCCTCTAATGCTATCTTTTTTTCATACTCCCTCTTGGCCTTCTTAATCTGCGCCTTGCATTTGCTTTGACACTCCTTATGCTGTTTCTTGTTATTTTCAGACGGTTCCTTCTTCCATTTTCTGAAGGCGTTTCTTTTAGCCCTAATAGCTTCCTTCACCTCACTTTTCAACCAGGCCGGGTGTCTTTTGGACTTCCGTCTTTCTTTTCTAATTCGCGGAATATGTATGGCCTGGGCCTCCAGGATGGTATTTTTGAACAGCATCCACGCCTGTTGTACAGTTTTACTCTCTCAGTTGCCCCCCTAAGTTTTTTTTTTACCGTTCTTCTCATTTTATCATAGTCTCCTTTTTAAAGTTAAACGCTAACGTATTTGACTTTCTGTGTACAGTTACTTCAAGGTTGATGTCAAAACTGATCATATTATGGTCACTGTTATCAAGCGGCCCCAGTACCATAACGTCCCTCACCAGATCATGCGCTCCACTAAGGACCAAGTCTAGAATTTTTCCTTCTCCTCGTCGGCTCCTGCACCAGTTGCTCCATAAAGCTGGTCCTTGATTTCATCAAGGAATTGTATCTCTGTAGCGTGTCCCGATGTTACATTTACCCAGTCTATATTGGATAATTGAAGTCACCCATTATTATCACATTGCCCATTTTGTTCGCGTCTCTGATTTCTTTTATCATTTCTGTGTCTACCTGCTCATCTTGGCGAGGCGGACGGTAGTACACTCCTATCACCATTTTTTTCCCTTTTATACATGGAATTTCAACCCACAGTGATTCAAAGGTGTGATTTGTGTCCTGCTGAATTTGTAATCTATCTGAGTCAAGGCTCTATTTAATATACAATGCTACCCCTCCACCAGTCCGGTCTACCCTATCATTACGATATACTTTGTACCCCGGTATGACAGTGTCCCACTGGTTATCCTCCTTTCACCAGGTCTCAGTAATGCCTATTATATCCAATTTTTCATTTAGTGCAATATATTCCAACTCTCCATCTTATTTCTTAGACTCCTAGCATTTGCATATAGACATTTCAGAGTATGTTTGTTGTTCTTTTTTGCATGATGCTTAGTACCTGACACTATTGATTTGACATCTTTTGTCTGATCTTTAGTTGTATTTAAGGGCACCTGGCCTACCATGGTCTGTTGTGCAACCTCACTATCCAGAACCCTATCTTCCCTGTTTGTGAGGTATCTTTGCAAGATACCTTTTCCCGAACCATGCGCTTTTGAGTGACTGTCGGCCTTCCCCCCATATCTAGTTTAAAAGCTGCTCTATCTCCTTTTTAAATGCCGACGCCAGCAGCCTGGTCCCACCCTGGTTAAGGTGGAGCCCATCCTTTCGGAATAGGCTCCCCCTTCCCCAGAATGTTGCCCAGTTCCTAACAAATCTAAAACCCTCCTCCCTGCACCATCGTCTCATCCACGCATTGAGACTCTGGAGCTCTGCCTGTCTCTTGGGCCCTGCACGTGGAACAGGTAGCATTTCAGAAAATGCTACCCTAGAGGATCTGGATTTGAGCTTTCTACCTAAGAGCCTAAATTGGCTTCCAGAACCTCTCTCCCACATTTTCCTATGTCATGATACCCACATGTACCAAGACAGCGGACTCCTCCCCAGCACTATCTAAAATCCTATCTAGGTGACGCGTGAGGTCCGCCACCTTCGCACCAGGCAGGCAAGTCACCAGGCGATCGTCACGTCCACCAGCCACCCAGCTATCTATATGCCTAATGATTGAATCACCAACTACAACAGCTGTCCTAACCTTTCCCTCCCGGGCAGCACTTGGAGACATATCCTCAGTGCGAGTTAGGGTAAGGTAGGATCTTACTGATTTATTAGTGTTCCGGATTGGTAAGTCTATTAGGTTGGTCATGTAGCTCGGTGAGAAGCCAAAGATTATTCTATATGCCGCAAACAGATATTGAAGGCAGGCTATGCGATCCTTAATTGGTAGCCAATGTAGCTTTAGGAGAAGGGGTTTGGCACTCTCAAATCTTGTTTTTCCATATATGAGTCTTGCTGTTGTGTTTTGTGCTGTTTGTAATTTTTTTTAGGATATGCTCTTTGTACCCTGCATAAATTCCATGCAGGAGTCCACATGAAGCCAGGCTCATGGTCTGAATCAGGCTGCGAAATATGTCTCTTGGGAAGTATTGTTTTATGCTTTTGAGTTTCCACATTGAGTGGAACATTTTCTTTGTGGTGGCCTAGCTTGTCCTTTCAAATGATAATTCACAGTCTATGGTGATGCCTAGGATTTTCATGTTGTCTGAAACTGGGAGCGATAAGCCCAGTGCATTGATTGATGTGAATTGATCAGTGTTGAACGGGGACGAGAGTAAGAGGCAGTGTGTTTTTTTTCCCTGTTAAGTTTTAGTTTGATGGCTGACGCCCAAGCATCCATGATATTCATGCTGGTTTGATTTCAGAGTCTATTTCTGATGGGTTGTTTTTGAAAGGTTTGAAGATTGTAACGTCATCAGCATATAAGAAGGGTTGAGTTCTAGTTTGGATAGGGACTTGGCGAGTGGGATCATCATTAGGTTAATTGGATGGATGAGAGTGGTGAGCCTTCCAGGACTTCACATTCTGCTTTCCAAGGAGGGGAGATTTCGAGTTTACCTTGACTTGGTATGATCTGGTGGTCAGGAAGCCTTTAATCTACGAGACTATCTTCCCTCCAACTCTTATCTTGTCAAGTATCCTTAGTAGAATTTGGTGGTTTACCATGTTGAAGGTACTCGACATGTCGAACTGGAGTAATAGGATGTTGTTTCCTCTTGCGATTTCATGTTGAATTTGGCCAGTAATATGATTAGTACCGTTTTAGTACTATGGTTCGCTCTGAAGCCTGATTGGGATTTGTGTAATATTGAGAAGTGATGTATTCCATTAGTTTTTTTGGCTACTATACCTTCCATCATCTTGGTCGTTAATGGTATTAATGCAACTGGTCAGTAATTCAAGATATCCTTGTTTTTTTTTCTTGGGTTCTTTTGGAATTGGTGTAAGTAGAATGTTGCCTCTATCTGTTAGGAATATTCCTTCCCCAAGCATCAAGTTGAGGTGGCATGTGAGGTCCTCAATAAATTGGTTGGGGGGTGTTTTCCTAATATAGCTGGGGAATGTGTCTAGTGAGCAGTGGGCTAAGGAGAACTTTTGAAGCATAAGGGCTACCATCTCAATAGAGAGGTGAGAGAAGTTTGTTCAGTTTTGGTCTGCTGGTGTTTCTCCTGGATGTGTGTCTAGTTCATCTAAGAAGGTGTCTAATTTGGTGGTCTGTAGATCACTTTATTGTCACATGATGTGAGGGAGGTTGTTGTGCCAACTCAGGGGGAAGGGGAAACATTTTGACTGTAAGTTGAATACTGAGATTAATACTTTGGGATGATATATGGTTATAACCAAGACTACATCATGTTTGGCTGCCTATATGGTTGCCATGGTGGACACTTGACAACCAGCCTTTAAGCATGGGTGACTGGGGCCCGCACAGAGTGGTAGGCACAGCTCTAACCATCTTGTCCGGCAGACTGGATGACCATGTGGGTGTGTTACTGTGTTAATTCAGATATTTCTATTTTGCTTGTACCACACAGTTTCAAGCAAATTACAATATGGTGCTATCAGTAGCTCAGCCGTTTATGAGGTAAGTAAGGTCCTACATTCACAAAATCAGGGCTTGCTGATGTTCTATCTTTGAAAGGGGTGCACACAGCGAGGAAACATGAATGGGTCTGCTCAGAGGCTGGACCGTTGTGGTGGAATGTTTTACTCTCAGACACAAGGTTTGAAAGGGCATGCTGAAATTCAGTAATCAGCTGAAAGCATAGCTCTGTTAAGAGAGAGATAGGATATGAAGGAGGGAAACTACTGTCAGGGATAGGTATGGGAAGGTCAGTTAGGAAGAAATCAGTGGATAGTGAAGGAAATATATCAAAGTCGGGTGAATGTGTGATGTCTATTTTTAAGGATGAGTGACTTGGGTGTGTTTTAAGCACGTGTATTTCTATCTCGAATATCTATGTGTGCTTTAGCCACTCAGGATTTTAGAGAATAAATAAAACTATTTCTAAACCCAAATCTGGCCTAATTGTCAGTTCATCATGATAACTGGCTGGGACAAACCTTTAGAAAGGTGACATTTTTTCTTATCTGCTAATTTCTACTACTACTAATCATTTCTATAGCACTACTAGATGTACGTAGCGCTGTACACATATAAAGATACTTTCTCTGTCCCTAGAGGGCTCCCAGTCTAAGTGACCAGAATTTCCTTTCTCGAGTCCAACTAGATTAGTCCAAATGAATGTGCTAGGTCCCCCAACCAGCAGATGGAGGCAGAGAACGTTTACAATTCAGTGACATCACCACCAGTATATGGTGTGGTGCAGCCCTGGAACTGTCCAGTACTCTATTGACAAAGCAGATCTGCAACATATGAACAGCATTATATATCATGGAAACAAGAAATAGCACCAAACCACAAAGATGTCCAAATATTGAAGTTCCTGCGCTACTGTGGGGAACTATGAAATGTAAGTACTTAGACCTTCTTGCATAAAATTGAGATACCTCTTCTTATAGGCTTATTTCAAGTTATTTCAAGTAAATGCTTTTCTACATGTATTTTATATGTGTAATTTTATATAGTCATATCATTTTACTTCACTTTTTAGTGTATTGGCATTTGATGCTATGTGAGAGCTAGAGTGTTGAATACATCTATATTGAAGGTATTGTTCATACAGTTTAACAATTTACTCATCGATGTGGTTCTCAGTGATTATTTAATTGATCTCCTGATAAATGTGCCTTTTAGTTCGAATTCATAGAGGTGGTCTTTATTGACAACACATATCTCCATATACAACTGCTTAGATGTAATTATATTGTACATCTATTTGATATGGTTTTATATGTGTTAAATTGATCTCATCAGCATGTATTTTAGTTATTTTTGTATTTCTTACACATTTGATATGTTTTTGAGTTGTAGTGATGTATAATGATTTTGTTTGTTTACATTTCTTACATATGTTTGATATGTTATAGTGATGTATAATGATCTTATTGTTTTATGTTCCTTTAAAAATTACCTATTCAATAACTGTCATTTTTAATTGAATTTTGTCTTTTTTTAATTATTTTTAATCATTATATATGTATGTATCTTTAGAGACTCCTGAGGTGGGTCCTTGTGGCTGAAACACGATTCGTGTCGAGCCTATTAGATGTTTGAATAAAATATGACCTACACATCGTCGAGATCCTGATTTTTGGGTCTCACCTTCGCTGTGCTTTGCTTGCAGTACTTATTACAGTCCATTGGCTTTATAAGATATTGGTGATAAAACCTGTGGTATATAACTAACAAGAACATGCAAGATGTCAGTGCTTCATGGTAACTGGCTGGGAAGAACCGTTAGAAAGGTTGACATTTGTTATTGCTAATTTCCTTTCTTGACTCCTGCAACATCTGTGGATTCTTTGTACCCATAAACAATTGTTGTAGTTTTTATACTTTCCTTGAAAATAATCAACACAATATATCCTGCAGATTTTGGGCAGTCTGAAAATTGACCCCTCTATATTTTTAAAAGGCGTTTTAGAAAAGACCAGCGTGCTAATGCTATTAATATGAGTTAGCATAAAATGGGACCTACCAGAAAATAATGTGAGCCAATGCAGTAGACACATTATTCACTGTAGCCCTACATATGATACCTTTTACAAGTTAAACTACACTTTACAGCAGCAATCACCAATCTGTTTGGTGGCCTAGAGCGCATATATTTTCCACGAGCCCACATAGTCAAGTAAAACACCGGCCAACACATCACATTCTAGAAATACTGACTGAACATTGCCTATATCCAATCCTAAAACACTCTGTAACATTTCCAATATAACTAAACTGTAAGCCACACTGAACCGACACTAGATTGGAAAATGTGGGGAAATAAATAACATGATCCTCAGTGGGTGTGGCACAATGACATCTTATATTGTGCCTGCCCAGGCTGTGACTCCAAACACAGGTTTCACAACCCCCATTTGGGGTCGTGAGCCAGAGCTTGGGAAGCTTATGCTTTACAGTTTTCCTCTGGGTCATCCCTCTTGTGAGCAGTCATACTGTACAGGCAGTCTATTACAAATCCATATGCATTCAGAGTCCATCATTTCAAGTCTTTCTCCACTTCAAGCTCAGGTGTTTCAAACTTTGAAGCAATGAGTAAAATAATTTGTGCAAATAAAGAATAATTCCCAGAAATACTAGTATAGAAAAGAGTTGAGAAATCCACACTCAGGATATGTACACAGTGACACGTCCAATTTCAAAAACCTGCTCAGAAGTGAGCAGTAGCTGGTTAATATTAATTTACTGCAGTCAGTTCTTTTTAAAACACCGACCACAGAGGTCATTACATGCCAATATCTGAATAGTGGCCAATGCTAAATATCTGGATAATGTGGTCCATACTAGAACTTATTTGGATAGCAGCAATATTCAGTCTATCATCTAGATAATGTATCTGGATTACCTGAAGAATTACTAGGGTGTGCAGGTTAACAGGACTGTAAAGAAATGTTCCTATCTCACGCACAATCTTAGATGAATAAGAACATACTTAACACAAGACCACTTTATGGCTTATGGTCCAGGCCCTGATATTAACCAAATGGACCTACTGTACATCATTACTTAGGTTGCACAAAGGACTATTACGCAAACTTCAAACAATTCAGAACACAGCCTTAAGACTCATCTGTGGCTTGAAAAAATGTCGAGGGTCTCTCATCTTTACATCCAGTTCCATTGGCTACCCATAGAAGCCAGAATTGTTTAAAACTGTACTGTTTTATTTTCAAAATCATCCAGGGGTTTTGCCCCATCCGCATGTTCCTTCTCACTGCAACTCTGAACTCAGGTCATGGTACAAGAAATATCCTTACCACCCACTGTCCTTCCCATCCTACAAAGGAGTCCTTTTTAAGAGAGTCTTCTGCAGTTTATTCTCGTACCCCTGCCAAAATCGGTTGAGCATCAGCTGATACTCAGTTCCGCAAGGCTATAAAGGACTACCACTATTCAAGAAACATGTACCGTCATAAATATTTCTCTTAACAGTGATTACTCACTACAGACCAACACAACATACTATGTTACATGAAACTCAAGTCTCTGTAAATCATCCAGTTAATCTTATATGTTAATCTCTGTTCTCTCTTATGTAAATTGTTACTGTTTTCTTTTACTGTAATCCGCTTTGAAACTTTCGAGGTGTGAGCGGAATATAAGCCCCAGGTAAAGTCACAGTCAAATTAAAGGCTGAGTGGAACTGAATATTGCTGCTATCTGGATAAATTCCAAGTGCCGAAGTGGTCTGTAAAGATATTGTGCTCAGCACTGCCTGGACCAGCAGGGGGCTGCTATCGTAGAGAAGTTCGTCTTTGAATATTGACCCATAGACTTTCTGGCTGAAAATCTCCTCTCTAGCTAATGTTCTGCTTAGAGTAACTAGATGACTTAATAGGCTGACGCTGAGAATCAGTGCTAACCAGCTAATTTCATCCCCTCTACCTAGCTCACCCCTTTTAATCATATAAATATAGACAGCTTGGGCATTTAAGCCCAGTTTTGTGTAGGATGCTAAGTAGAAACTGGGATGTCCAGGTTGGAATATGCACATAAAAGGTCCGTGAATGTGGAGCATCTGTAAAATATATGTAAGAAGAAAGGAATACACACACAGACTGCAGCAAGTACAGTGGAAAAAGCCATTTTAGAAAGGAATACATTCACAAAAAGAGCAGAGATTACTCTGAGGTTTGAAGATTTAAATGTTGACATGTAAACAAGTGCCAGGTTTTATAAAATTGGAAATACGAAAGAGGCAATTAAGGAGCCCAAGTGGAAAACTCTTCTTTTTTTTTTTTTGAGGTGGCTTTAACCACCAGAGAGGCAAGCAATAACGTTGGTCGTTGTAACTTTGGGCAAACCTTCGTCTAAATGAACGTTAGCTAACACTTATTACTGCCTTGGAACAGGTGTAAATGCGAGTCTAGTTTTTACCTTTCATGCCTGCTCAAACCATGTCCCCTTCCAAACTGCATGCTGTGGATAGAAATAGTAAATAGCGGCTCTTCCTAAATCACTGGTGTACACATTTAAGGAATCTATATATGGTAAAATACATGCATAGCCTTCCAAAAGGATCTCCTGAGCTTGTTACATTGTAGACGGGCAGAGAGAGAAAATTTCAAGCAGGCTGTTTAGCCAGTTAACTCCCCAAACCACCTATCACACCTCACTTACAATGAATGGTGAAAACTGGTGGCGTATCACGAAATGTATCATTTATGTACATCCTCATATGAGCTTTACTGCACATTCAAAGACTGAAGGAAAATCAGCAGAAAAGCTAAGTGACTTACCTGTAGCAGGTGTTCTCCAAGGAGAGCAGGCATATATTCTCAACATTTTCCACTATCCATGATGTATTGTAAGCCACATTGAGCCTGCAAAGAGGTGGGAAAATGTGGGATACAAATGCAATCAATATAAATATGTGGGTGACATTATCAATGGTGCAGACACTGCTAGAGTGCACTGTCACTTTAAAACTTTGACGGCAGCATCCTCGCCTCGCATGCGCAGGTGCCTTCCCGACTGATGCTTGAGCTGCAGGACCAGCAGTACAGTACTAAAGCTAAGAAGACAATTTCCAAGGGATCTGAGAATATATGCCTGCTGTATTCGGAGAACACCTGCTACAGGTAAGTAACTTAGCTTTTTCCAAGGACAAGTAGGCATGATATTCTTACATGTGGGACTCACTACCTACCAGCTCCCAACATAAATTAATTTTTGGCAACTGAGTAGATAGTGAGCCTGCTGGAAAAAATGGCCAGAGGGTGGAGTTGACTTTTAAGTAGTAAAAGATTCTGCAAGACTGCTTGACCAGATGGCTATCCTGCCTAGAATGCTGCTCCAGGCAGTAGTGAACACTGAAGATGTGGATAGAAGACCACAAGCTGGCTTGCAAATTTCTTCAATGGAGGCAGAATGTAAATGGAATACTGAAGACAGGCAACAAAACAGGAAGTACAATGTATTAATTGCGGTGGAACTCAGATACCACTTTTGGGAGAAATATAGGGTAGGTTTGGAGTACTACCCTGGTGGGTCTGCCACAAGGGCTTGACGCTCACTGACTATTCTGGCAGAAATAAGAGCTATTAAGAACAGTACTTTATATGTGAGGGACTTCAGAAACAGGAATTAAGTGGTTCAAAAGAAAGTTTCATAAGAGTTGTGAGGATAACATTGAGTTTCCAAATCACAGGAGCTGGTTTGATGGGAGATCTTACTATCAATGAATGGACGTTTTTCATGGTGGACTCTGTGGGCTTTAAGGGTCCTTACTTGCATGCACAAATCTAAAAATGAATACACTGAACAAAATTAATACAGAAAAAGAATATGAAGAAAAAATATCCTGAAAAAGGGAAGGGATGTGCTGAGGAGATATTAGAAAAACAACCTTTCGCTCCGCGGAAAATGAGAAAACTCCTGGTCCTGCATGCTCAGTAGGGGCACTACCTCAAAGTTTTAAAGTGACAGCGCACTCTAGAAGTGTCTGCACTGGGCACTCACATGTGACATCACCCACATGTGAGAATATTATACCTGCTTGTCCTCGGAAAATAATAATTATTAGACAAAGTGAAAGCAGCGGAAAAACAGGAAGAGGAGATGGTCAGGGTGCCAGGTGCCCTTGGCCTGATTGGCCGCTGTCGTGGACAAGATGCGGGTTCGATGGACCCTTGGTCTTTTCCCAGTATGGCATTACTTATGTACTTAGATATTGATGGATGCGTAATTTGTTTCAACAAAAAGGGGCGAGTGCAAAGCAAGATTAATGTTTGAGGCAGAGAAGAGTGGAAGGTTCAAGTCAGCAGAAGACCAGTTTACGAGTTCAGTGAACAAGAAGGAAGATGAGATGGTCTAAGCTTATAGATTAGATCCAATGGAAAAGTGTGTGTAAGATAGGCAACTAACTAAAATGTGGTCTTTGAAATCTATCTATAAGCAACTGACTGGAGGATAGACTCATGAAGTTACCAGAGCTCTCTCTGTTATCAATGTGCATCCTTTTCAACCTCTGCAGGATCTTGTGGACCTTTGCTTTTTCATACTGTTCATGGATTCATCCGTTTCCAGGAAGCTTTGGGGCCCTTTTACTAAGGGGCGCTGAAAAATGGCCTGCGGTAGTGTAGGTGAGGGTTTTGGGCACGCGCAGAATCATTTTTCACCACACCTGTAAAAAAGGTATTTTTTAAATTTCTGCCGAGAATGGATGTTCAGCAAAATGAAAATTGCCACGGGTCCATTTTGGGTCTGAGACCTTACCTCTAGCCACTGACCTAGCGGTAAATCTCACGCGGTAACTGGGTGGTAATGACCTACGTGCGCCAAATGCCACTTGAAGCGTGTCCGATATGTGCGGCAGAAAATTAAAATTATTTTTCGCCGTGTGTATTGGATGCGCACCAGAAATGAAATTGAGGCACGTGGTAGCCATGTGGTAACTCCATTTTGGTGCGCATAGACCTTACGCAGCTTAGTAAAAGAGCCCTTCTGTGATTTACAGAAATGACAAGCAGTACCATTACTTGAAGGAACTGTAAACCAAACCAAAGGAGAGAAGTGAGACAAAGAGCCACTACTTTACTTGGTTTTCATCAAATCTTTTCCTGGGATTCAAACTCAGTAGTTAGTTACAGATTCATTATTTCATATAAAAGTTTAAAAACCATTCAGTCCTGGTGTGTCACTGATGAGTATCTCAATGATAAATAACATTCACTCAAGATCAGAAGTGTGCAAACAGTAATACTATAGCAAAAACTGTGATATGTGCGCTGGACTGAAACCGCTCCTTCCCTTGTCAGGTCAAACTGAAATGTTCAGCACTGTAAAGAGGATTTCAAACTTGTTCCTTTCCAGACTTCTAAACAGCACAGATGGAATCCCAAAAGTGGAAAAAATAAAAAGATGGCACCAGAAAAACAATGTTCTTTTGTAAAAGAATCCTGTTATAGAGAGACTTTCCAACCCTTTAAAAAAATAATCAAGTAATTCAGTCAGTGATCAAGGACAAGCATGGCAATCCAGTGTCTTTAAACACTGAAATTATCTAGCATAACATTAGCTGATTGCTCAACTCAATCTATATTGTCCCATCCCCAGCATGAGCTGTAACACTGATAGAAGCAACCACTCTTCTGTGTCCATCAGTAGGTAGCAATGGCTTCTGTCCATCCTCTGCAATTGTTCAAACCCAAAGGACAGGGAGGAAATCAAGCGACTGTAAATACTGTGAACAAAACCGTCTTGTCTTGTACAGGACAGCAATTCACTTCTGGAGGCCGATTACAAAAGGGGATGCCCTGCTATGTAGGGAATGGCATGGGAAAGAGCTGTCTGCCTTCTACTCTAATGGGGATGAGGTGAGAGGCATAAAAAACGATGATTTGCACTGCCCAATCATGCTTTCATCAAGTATTATCCACAGGACTTGTAAACAAGTAGAGTGATAATCTGGGTAAGAGAACTAAATATTCAGGAGTGCGAGTATGCTGTATATGCTCTAGCTGCACCACTGGTTATATGAGGAAGACAAGGCAGACTGGGCTGGTGCTAAGGTGAACCTTCAGCCTCCTAAGCCCTCCATAACCTCAGGAGATTTTAAAAATCATGTTATTTCAACAACAATCTTTCCAGAATGATTTGTAAAAATGGATAATTAGCCTTCACAGCTTCATATTCAGCTGGTGGAGCGCAGCATTTTCCTGACTGCATCTGGTGTTAGATCAGAAATTCAATGCTGGGCATATCCAGGCTTCTGCACTGAATTTCCAGAGCCATTAGTGTCATATTCAGCACTTAATCTGCTATGGATTACCGTGGCCGGCTAAGTTCTGAATAACCCGACAAGTGCTGAGTCCGCCTTCAGAATGTTCCCAAAATAGCCAGTTTTAAGCACTAACCTTTCATTTTCAGCAATACTAACCATTTAAGCACTGCTGAAAATGACCAGTTAGCCTTGACACAGGTGATTTAACCGTCCAGGAAACCAATTCTAGCTGGTTTAAATCGCTTTGAATATTGATGCCTTTGTTTTTTTTCACATATACAAATTGAGGTCAATTTGCAAAAACCAGCTACTGATCAGGGTAAACTGGCTAGTTGAAAATTGCCACCTTCCTTGCAGGGAAGAATGCACACTAATGGTTCTTTCACTTTGCTTTGACTGCAGCTGCCCTTTGCTGCTCTAGGCAACAGCCTAGTCTGCAAATGATTAAGCTGACCCTGCATATGTGCACCACATTCTGACACACCCACTTCACTAGTGCCAAACTTCTCCTTTCTTCAACTTAGTGAATGTAATCAGAAAGGATGGTGCTCCTACTCCTGGCTGTGTCTGTATCTCGGATAGTTGCCAGTCTCTGATTTCTCTTAATATTGCTTGCTGATCTTGCCAATTACATTCCCCATAGATGGACTTCTTGACTTTGTCTGGACCTAATTCTGTGTTTGCCTGCTGGCCTCACACTCTCTCTGATCTCAGAATATCAGGTCTGATTGAGCATGGCATTTTTTATATTTGTATTGCTCTGAAGCCAGAGAGAGGGTAAAAAAAAAATGCCGTGCTGAGTCACAACATATCTTTGCCATTTATTGTTCCTATTTACCCCTACTTTCCCTTACCCTGATTCTATTTGTTTAACATCGGCCGTATTGGAGCCACATTGAGCCTGCTAATGTGTGGGAAAATGGGGGATACAAACGCTGCAAATAAATAAATAAACATCAGTCCATCAACTTATCTCTGACAGGAGCCATTTTGAGTCATTTCCTCACTCATCCCAATTGAAAGTCTATCATATATTGCTCACATTCGAGAAGCAAGAGCTGAGACACCTACATTTATCTAGGCAATGATCAGAGCCAGACTGAGTAACAGACAACTTAAGCAAACCTTCAACTGTGACCCTTCCCCAACCCTAGGTAGCATCTTCTCTTCCTCTCCTTATCCTCCCAACAGGCGGCCACCATTTTATCCCCTCTCTTGCACCACCCCAAATTCAGCATCGTCCCCTCTTCTCCCTGCTCTGGAGCCTGCCACTGTCATCCCTTTATCTCTTCCATGCTAGCTCCAAACTTATAAAGAGTGAGCATTGCACAGGTGTTGTTATTAGAGGCCCACGTTGAAGCACTGCTGACCCTCTCTAATAGGAGGTCTGCCTTGAAGGAGAGGGGGTTGGATAGGCAGTGCTTGAACATGTCCTATTCTTACAAGGCCCAAACAGCACTTACTCTTCTTTAAGCTTTGGGGCTAGCAGAGGATGATGTAGGGGGCACTGGTGTCATGGGGAAGACTATTGTGTGTGATTGTTCCCCCCCCCCCCCCCCAAAAAAAAAAAACATTTCTGTTGCCCTTGGCAAATGCCTAGTCTGCTTAGTGGCAGGGCTGGCCGTGGAAACAATTTATGGGTCTTCTTTCTCAAATCTTGCCCAAACCTTTTTAAAACTTAGTTGTGTCAAATAATTTTGGCCATAACCTCTGGCGACAATTGCCATAACTTAATTCTATATCAAACAAAACAAATACCTTCTTAACTGTGTTTAAATTCTATTCCTGGTTATTTTCATGGTGTATGCCTAGTACTGTTTAATAACATAGATAATAGTTTCCTATTAATTTGATTTATATCACATAATTTAGAAACCACTAACATAAGGCTGAACAAATCCCAGGTGCTAGGCACCCATAGCAACTAAAAATTCACTCAGAACAAGGATTGTTGCATCATCACTGCCACAAAATCAGCAACAGTTTAGGTAAAGTTCCTATATATGTTCTCACACATTGTCCCACCCTGGAACTTCGCACATTCCTGGCTGTGGTAATCTGTGAGAAATTTAAAAAAAAAGTGCAATTTGTGTGGTGGTGGTAGGTGAAAATGAAAGGGCACATTGGCCAGAATGGGAAGCCCCCTTGAACCACCCTCTCCACAGTCCCGACAAAGGGCCAAAATATTTTAAAGATCTCCTGTCTCAGTGAGAGGGCTGGTCAGCTCCTGCTTCTCCAATCCTCCACAACCGCAACTTACTCCAATTGGTCCAGAGTGGGCAAAGGGGGCTAGAATGATCTCCAGTTGCTCCTTCCCTGGTGCCTGCCTCTTTCAGAATGGTGCTGCCTAACCCCCCCCCCCCCCCCCCCCCAGGTAGACATGCTAGCCAACCCTCTCTTACACTTATGAATATAAGGGCTAGGGCTCCAGATAGGAAGGTTTTGAAAAACATTTTAGTTCTGTATTGGGGCTGCAGAGGAGGGCCATAGGGCCCACTTAGCTACCAGAGACTTGAAGTACTTCAGGGAGGGGGAGGGATATGGGGGAGCTTCCAATATGAACCAGTGGGCAAGTGTTCTTTTTTTTTTCTCTTCAGCACAGAGGGAGTGGGAAGTGGACCATGACTCCAGGAGAACGGGAGATAAGATTTCAAAGAACCACTTTATTCAATGACTCGACACAGAAAGGCCAAAAGGCCTGCCTCAGGAGCCTTAGATGATCCTGTAGTTAGAAGAGGAGATGCGTCTCTGGATTGAGTGGTTTTTGTTGATCCTTGTACTCCCAAAAAAACACCTTAAGTCGAATGGTCTTGATAAAGACCTTTATGATATCTTGCTGGCGCAGCGTCTCGATATAATCTTGTAATTTACGTGGGAGTTAGTGTTCATCCACTTAGGTGGAGTCTCCTTTTTTTTCTCTTCAGCAGATTGAAAATAGACGCGCAATCGGCCTTATTTCGAAAGTGATGGGCGCCTATATTTTGACCCAATCGGGAGATGGGCGCCCATCTCGCAAAGGCGCCCAAAGCGGTATAATCGAAAGCTGATTTTGGGCGTCTTCAACTGCGGGAATGAACAAAGTTGACAGGGGCATGTCGGAGGCGTGGTGAAGGCAGGACTGGGGTGTGTTTATCGGACCGAGGAGAGATGGGCGCCTTCGCCGATAAAAAAAAAAAAGGAAGGGCGGCAGAAGTGAGAATTTGGGTCGCTTTTGCTGGACCCTTTTTTTTTCACGACCCAAGTCCCAAAAAGTGCCCCAACTGGCCAGATGACCACCGGAGGGATCGGGGATGACCTCACATGACTCCCCCAGTGGGTCACTACCCCCTCCCACCACAAAAAAAGAACTTTAAAAAACTTTTTTTGACAGCCTGTATGCAAGCCTCAAATGTCATACCACGCCTGACAGCAGTATGCAGGTCCCTGAGCAGTTGTTAGTGGTGCAGTGGACTCAGGCATGCAGAATCCAGGCCCATCCCCCCCACCTGTTCCACTTGTGCTGGTTAATGTTGAGCCCTCAAACCCCCCCAAAAACCCACTGTACCCACATGTAGGTGCCCACTGCACCCCTTAGGGCTATGGTAATGGTGTAGACTTATGGGCAGTGGGTTTGGGGGGGGATTTAGGGGGCTCAGCACACAAGGGAAGGGTGCTATGCACCTGGGAGCTATTTTAATTTTTTTTTTAATTTGTAAAGTGCTCCCTAGGGTGTCCAGTTGGTGTCCTGGCATGTGAGGAGGACCAGTGCACTACGAATCCTGGCCCCTCCTATGACCCAATGCCTTGGATTTGTTTGTTTTTGAGCTGGGCGCCTTCGGTTTCCATTATCGCTGAAAACCGATAGCGCCCAGCTCAAAAATGCCCAAATCCTAGGCATTTGCCCCGCACAACCTGTATTATCGAAAAAAAGATGGCGCCCATCTTTTTTCGAAAATAGGGTTTGTCCCGCCCCTTCGCATTATGCCCCTCAATGTCTTTTTCAGCTCTCTTTTCACATTTTCTTGCATTAATTTGCTGTTTTGCATGATTTTGTATTGCAACAGCTCATTAGTGCAAAATAGCATGAATATTCATGCAAAAACTTACTACTGCAATTTAGCATACAATGCCTGAACTTTGCACTTTTGGGCATTTCCAGGTGTCTTGTAATATTTTTCAAGCAATGGGCACTTTTGCAAAGTCATTTTGCATTTCAGCTCATGAAATCAGTTGCATGGTGAAGAACTCTTCTGCAAGACTTCATACCCTGGCACTAGTGTGGGAAGCTCTTACACCACACAGCTCAAACTCACTAAACACTATAGGGTCCAAAGAAGAGACTGCAAGGTGAGGGAGGGATAAGAGGGGGTCTAGACAGCCCAAGTAGCTGGAGTCTTAGAAGGGTGACTAGGAGAGAGGACAGAGAAGAGGGTTGGGGTTTAAATTGCTAGAATGAAAGGAGAACTAGTGGCTAGGAGGAGGGATGAGAGAGTTGAGACATGGTGGGGGGACTTGCCTTAGCTAAATTCATGTTGAATCTTTCACATTAAGCCATTCTATCCATATGCCCAGTAAGGAGAAATTAGAGTTTACTTGCTAATTTTTTCCCTTTACAGTCCCACCAGACCAGTCCCAGTACCTAAGGGTTGTGACTACTGCCCAGCAGATGGAGACTGAGAATACCAGTGCAATGTGCCTCTGCATTATAACAGCATTGTACAGCTCCAGCACATCAGTATTTCAATAACAAAGCATATGTCATAGTAGCTTAAACCAAACTGCAAAGTTTGGGTTGGCTTGAGCCCAAAGTGGGTGGACGCAAAATTTTCTCTCTGCCCCCATTCTCCATCCCCTTCCAGTCCACCCAGTGGCCCCCCAACTAAATATAAAAACTGGCAGGGGATCCCCAAGCCCTGACAGCTGAAGACTTCCTTTTCCAGGCAGCCAGAACGACCAAGCTCGGCAGTCGGTGACAGTGTCCCTAAGTCACCACTAGCATCTTGCACATGCGGTGTTTCGCTCAGTCCTGATCAGGTCATGAGACCTAGGCAGCCTGGAAGTGGTACCTCACTGCAAACATTGGGAGAGGTTCTCTCTGACACCGATGCCCTTGCTGAAGAGAACCCCAGATTAGGTGGTTTCACCTTGGGGAAGAGCAAGTAACTCCTGGCCCGGACAGCAGCTTCCGTGGCAAGAAGCTTGACTTAAGGAAAGGTGGAACAAAGTCTGGGTGCCTTAGTTTCAATGCTGCAGAGGCCTAAGGTGGTAACTATGGATGTTCTATGGCACACAATGCTGACCCTCAATCAATCTGTCCAGTGTTTGTCTTGAACGTTTAGTGCGCAGTTGTTTGATGTTGTTAGAACCTTTTTGGAGCATACACAGAGGTTGGAGCTACAAGCTAAGATGATGGAATCCATGGCGAAGAAGGTCAGTGATTTGCAAGATCTGCATGGCTCTTTGGCCAAAGATAAACTTGTTCTCCATAGGAAATGGAATACTTGGAGAACCAGGTTAGGAGGAATACCCTCCGTTTATAAATTTCTCTAAATCACTTTAGTAGCTCCTCCGGACGTGGTCCGTAAATACATGAGGGAAATATAGAAGTTGACACCAGAGGCTATTCCTCCCATGTTTCGTGCCCAATATTTGACTATATCTGGCAACCTCCATCTGAACTGCCTGACGTGTTCAATATGAATTTAAGTGAGTTTTTGAACTCATCATAGATGTCATTACATCCTCCCAATGTTTCTATGTTGATGTCCCATTGTTATAATCCCTATGATAATCGAATGTCTCGCACAACTCTGCACAATGTATTCCATATCCAATTTGTTACAAATGTATTTCTACTATTCATATCTTATTGTAAGCCACACTGAGCCCGCAAAAAGGTGGGAAAATGTGGGATACAAATGCAATAAATAAATAGATAGAAACATGACGGCAGATAAAGGACATATGGCCCATTCAGTCTGCCCATCCACTGTAACCCTTAACTCTTCCTTTCCTAAGCGAACCCACATGCTTATCCCATGCCTTTTAAAATTCTGACACATCCTTGACTCCACAACCTCCACTGGGAGGCCATTCCATGCCTCCATCGCCCTTTCCGTGAAATAATACTTTCTTAGATTACTCCTGAGCCTATTCCCTCTTAACTTCATCGTATACCCCCTTGTTCCAGAGCTCTCCTTCAGTTGAAAAAGGCTTACTTCCTGTACATAAATGCCCTTGAGATATTTAAACATCTTTATCATGTCTCCTCTCTCCCGCCTCTCTTCCAGCGTATACATATTGAGGTTCATAAGCCTTTCCCTATATTTTTTGTGTTCAAGACCGCTTACTAATTTTGTAGCCGCCCTCTGGACCGACGCCATTCTGTTTATATCTTTCGTAGGTGTGGTCTCCAGAACTGCACACAGTACTCTAAATAGGGCCTCACCAGAGACTTATACAATGGCACTATCACCTTCTTTTTCCTGTTGGTCATCCCTCTTTTTATGCACCCTAGCATCCTTCTGGCTGTGACCATCACTTTTTCTACCTGTTTGGAAGCTTTAAGGTCATCAGACACAATCGCCCCCAAGTCCCGCTCTTCCTTCGTACACTGAAGCACTTCACCCCATATACTGTACTGTTCCCTCGGATTCTTGGGACCCAAATGCATGACCCTGCATTTTTTGGGATTAAATCTTAGTTGCCAAATATCAGTCCATTCCTCCAGCCTCGCTAGGTCCTTCCTCATGTCATTCACACCCTCCAGGGTGTCTACCTGTTGCAGAGTTTGGTATCATCCACAAAGAGACAAACCTTACCAGACAGCCCTTCCGCAATATCGCTCACAAAGATGTTAAAAAGAGCCGGCCCAAGGACCGATCCCTGCGGTACTCCACTGACAACATCCTTTTCTTTAGAGAAAGCTCCATTTACCACTACCCTCTGTCTCCCTTCCATTCAGCCAATTTTTAACCTAATCAGTTACTCTAGGTCCCATACCGAGGGCACTCAATTTATCAGTCGCCTGTGCAGAACCATGTTATTTATTACAGGAAGGAAGCTTTACTCAAGAATACACATTGGCAGTACTAAATGCAAGGCATGTGCTTCAACAACATACAAAAAGCAAAGCTAAACCACACTTAAAAACAAAAGTCAATGTTTCTTTTATTGTAGCAGTCAACATAGGAGCCAACTTTTCAAAATTATTGGGGGTGCTAAACCCAAAGAAAATAATCCCTCCCTGGACACATGCAAGGAACTTTCTTAATATTGGGGGTGCTCAAGCACCCACAGAGTCGGCTCCAATGGCAGTCAACCAGAACAAACAGGCACCAATAAATAACAAGATCTACTCTTGTTGCGACATTTGCTTTGGAGAATGACTGGAATGCTGTTCTTTAATTTTGGGATCTAAAATTAGAATTTTTCCTGACTTGTAAAGAGCAACTCAAAAACGGTGGCAAGTGCTCCTCGCTTTAGGTGTAGGAGTTCAGAAGGTGGGATTTGGGTTTGTTTTGCGATTTCCTTGTACCTGTGTGGTACTTTTGAGGATAAAGTTTATATGTTTTTTGATCAAAAACTACTATTGGATTTTATTATTTCCAAGGAGGAATTGAGGATTCTGACATGATGATGTATTAGATCTTTGCTGGGCTGGCTTAGTGGGTTTGTCTGTATATTTCTTTTATCACTTTATGATGAAGAAGTTATGTTTCCTGTTACTTGATCTCATATTTTTCTTTTAATAGTGGGTGAGTTTTCTTTTTTCCTTTTTATATTGTATTTCCTTTTGAAATCTGTGATATTTCTTTTTGACATGAGCGTTGTGATTGACATTATGTGAAATTTAATAAATATTGAAAGATTAAAAAAGAAAAAAGAGAGAAGTAAAAGTAGTCTAAGCTACTACTACTACTATTTAACATTTCTAAAGCGCTACCAGGGTTACGCAGTGCTGTACAATCTAACAAAGAAGGACAGTCCCTGCTCAAAGGAGCTTACAATCTAAAGGACAAAAAAGTGCAGTCAATCAAATTGGGGGCAGTCTAGATTTCCTGAAAGGAGCAATAAAAATGGCAACAGATCTTTATGTAAGGAAAGTAAACAAAGCAAGAGGATAAGGAAAACTATAAGAACATAGAATACACATACTGGGTCAAACCAATAGTCCATCTAGCCCAGTACCCTGCTTCCAACAGTGGCCAATCCAGGTCACAGATAACTGGCAGAAACCCAATTAATAGTAGTATTCCATACTGCCAATCCCGGGGCAAGCAGTGTCTTATCCCATGTCTGTCTAAATAATATACTATGAACCTTTCCTCCAGGAACTTGTCCAAACCTTTTTTTAAACCCAGATACATTAACTGCTGTTACCACATCCTCCAGCAATGAGTTCCTGAGCTTAACTGAGTGAAAAAATATTTCCTCTTATTGTTTAAAAGTATTTCCATGTAATTTCATTGAGTGACCCTTGGTCTTTGTACTTTTTGAATGAAAAATTGATTCACCTTCACCCGCTCCATACCACTCAGGATTTTGTAGACCTCAACCTTAAAGTCACCCCCCCCCCAGCCATCTCTTTTCCAAGCTGAAGAGTCCTAACTTCTTTAGCCTTTCCTCGTATGAGAGGAGTTCCATCGTCTTGATAATAGGGGCTTGACATCCATGTTTTATTTACTTCCTATTTTTTATTGTTGATTCTATGGTATAACTGTCTATTGTACCAGTTTTATTTATTCTATTTTTTATTGGTGACTATTTGGAATAATTGTCTATTATACCAGTTTTGAAGATATTGTTATTGTTCTCTTTTCTTACCTTACTTCTCTGAAACTCAATAAAGTGTTTTGAATGTAGCCTGAAAGATGCCAGGCTGTATAAAGAGACGCATATCAAGTAGAAGAAAGGAGGTATAAGATGCAGTATTTCTGTACAAGTTGTTGATTAGGCCTCATTTAGAGTATTGTGTTCAATTTTGGAGGCCTTATCTTGCTAAGGACATCAAAAGACTTAAGGTGGTTCAGAGGAAGGTGACAAAAATGATATGGGGCTTGAGCCACAAGAGGTATGAGAAGAGACTTTGACCTGAATACGTATACCCTAAAGGAAAGGAAGGATAGAGGGGATACGATATACATGTTTAAATACTTACAAGGTATTAATATGTAAACTATTCTTTTTCAGAGACGGGGAAGCAGTAGAGGTTACAAGGCGGGAGACTTAGGAGCAATGTCAGGAAATACTTTTTCACAGAAAGGGTGGTGGATGCCTGGAATGCCCTCCCATGGGAAGTTGTTAAGACAAATATGGTGATGGAATTCAAGAATGCATGGGATAAACACAGAGGATCATTATATAGAAACAGGATGGAATCCAATTAAAGCAAAACTTAAATGGCCTCATAACTGAAATGAGCTTTGACGGTAGCTTTGGAGATTGGGAAGTCCGCCACGCAGACTTCTACGGTTTGGGTCCTGTAAATGACAAAAACAGGATCAAGGCTGGAATGCACTTCGATGACAACTCTAACAGTTGGGAAGTGGATTGGTACTGGGAAGACTTCCATGGTCTGTACCCCAAAATTGGCAGGTAGAGACAGAGATTAATGAAAAAGTGCAGCGTGCCAGATTCAACTTTGGCCACCTGGTTGGGCAGACTGGATGGAGCATGCAGGTCTTTATCTGCTGACATTTACTAAGCTACATTTGGAAGAAAGGACAGAATCATCCGGGTGGAAACTCTGGCCTCTGTAAACTACAGAAATGGATCCCTACAAGAGAGTGCTTGTAGCTCATAAATCCTACACAATGAAGCAATGCCCAGCAGCAGTGAAGATTTAAGAATTAAATCTTTGTTGCTGTCATTAGGAGCTCAAAGGGTGGATGTCCCAATGGTTTAAGCACATCAGCACGAGAAGCCAAGCAAGTCTTCTCCAAACACCCTTGAAAACATACTAACGCAGCTCCCTGCACCTTCAGCAATGCAACATTCAAACCTTTTCTGAGACTCTCCTGGAGAAACACTAAAATATGAGCAACTGATGCTGCAAAGGGAGGGGGGGGGGAATCCCTCTGAGCACTAAGTTTAAAAAATGTGCCAAACTCGCTCATAAGTCCACATTTCCAGGTTTATTAGTCATTTGCAATCCCCCGCAAAATGGCAGGCCTTCTGGGTGTCTTATAATCTACACAGAAGTAGTAGGAGAAAACATAGAAAAGTAGATAAAAAAGAAATTACAATTTAAAAAAAATAGACGGTAAAAAGGAGAAATACTGCATCTTGCAAATCCTGACCATTCTCCATGTTTCTTATAACCCTATGGGGTAGTGAAGGGGGTTAGATAGAAAGGAGGTTATTCAAATGCATCATAAAAAGATTAAGTTCGACTTGAATTTCTAAACAAATTCTAAAAATAAAAAGAAAGAGCATTCCATAATGTTGGTCCTGTAACACTGAAAATGGTATTCTTAATGAATTCTGAGGTAATTTGGAGATAGCTAGGTACAACTAGGCGGAGATAAACCACTTCCTAACCAAAAGCAAGGCAGATATGACTTCTTCCGAATATCTTCTTCATCTTAGGCCTTATAGGAGGGATCCTTCATAATTACTTCTCCTTGGAACAGGAGATCTCTGCCTTGTGAAAGCTGGAGTGGCTGAAGATGGAATAGGTCTGCAAACCAGGACTTTCTGAGAAGTTCCGAGAGAAGAGGACATTTCTCTGGTAAGTGAACACTATTTTGCTTTGTTCTTTGGGAACTTAAAGATTGATGTTTAAAGGAGGAATTGTAGGTTAGTGATAGGCAAAATAAAAATATAAAAAGCAAATTTTATCAACTAATCTCCATAGTCTTTTCCACTTAGTTTTAAAAACTTTGTACCACAGCATTAACAGATAGAATCTAGCAGGCACTGCAGGGTCTAGTTTAGTCTTCCCACCCACCCCTAGGACAACTCTTCATTTATAGTCAGTTATTGTAATTAGGGTAACAAGCAAGGAGTGCTCTTACAGAGTTTTAAATATTTTTCATTACCATCTAAGAAGGAAACACTAAATAAATCATACAATATACTATATAAACTAAAAGACACTTTTATATTAGGCTAATATCCTTAATACTGGAGCAAGTTTTAAATTACTGAAAACCTCAAAAATACTAAGATGGAGCCAGCAGTCCAGCAGCGAGAGGGGTGCTATCCAGTCTTTTGCATTGAGTGTCACATGTATGATTATCTCCTAGTTGGTGAGATGTCATATGGTGTGCCCGATGCAAAAAGCTCCTAGCTCTAAGAGAACGTGTCCGTTCTCTTGAGGCTAGAGTAGCAGACTTGGTGGAGCTGAGGGAGACAGAGAGGTACATAGAGGAGACCTACAGGGATGTTGTAGAGAAGTCCCGCCTCCAGTCTGGTAGCCCCTGTGCTACCTTGGAGGGAGGACTCCTAGAAGGAGAGCATCATCCTGGTGAAGTAGGAAGTACTTCTGTAGCCAGGATCTGCCCACCAGGGGATGTACTATCCTCTTTCACCGAGGATATGTCTCCAAGTGCTGCCCAGGAGGGAAAGGTTAGGACAGCAGTTGTAGTTGGTGATTCGATCATTAGGCATATAGAGAGCCGGGTGGCTGGTGGACGTGAGGATCGCCTGGTGACTTGCCTACCAGGTGTGAAGGTGGCGGACCTCACGCGTCACATAGATAGGATTTTAGATAGTGCTGGGGAGAAGCCAGCTACATGTGAGTACCAATGACATAGGAAAATGTGGGAGAGAGGTTCTGGAAGCCAAATTTAGGCTCTTAGGTAGAAAGCTCAAATCCAGATCCTCTAGGGTAGCATTTTCTGAAATGCTACCCGTTCCACGCGCAGGGCCCAAAAGAAGGGCAGAGCTCCGGAGTCTCAATGCGTGGATGAGACAATTGTGCAGGGAGGAGGGTTTTAGATTTGTTAGGAACTGGGCAACATTCTGGGGAAGGGGGAGCCTATTCCGAAAGGATGGGCTCCACCTTAACCAGGGTGGGACCAGGCTGCTGGCATCGGCATTTAAAAAGGAGATAGAGCAGCTTTTAAACTAGAAACAGGGGGAAGGCCGACAGTCGCTCAGAAGTGCATGTTTCGGGATAAGGTATCTTTCAAAGATATCACCAAAACAGGGAAGATAGGGTATCCCGATAGTGAGATTGCAAAAGAGACGGTAGTAGATCAGGTGTCCTTAAATAAAAAATAAAAATCAGACAAAAGATTTGCAAATTAATACTGTCAAGTACTAAGCACGATGTAAACAGGAACAACACACATAGTTTGAAATGTCTATATGCGAATGCCAGGAGCCTTGAAAATAAGATGGGAGAGTTAGAATATATTGCACTAAATGAAAAATTAGATATAATAGGCATCTCTGAGACATTTGTGGAAGGAGGATAACCAATGGGACACTGTCATACCAGGGTACAAATTATATCGTAGTGATAGGGTGGATCGAATTGGTGGAGGGGCAGCATTGTATATTAACGAGAGCCTTGAATCAAATAGACTGAAAATTCTGCAGGAAACAAAACACTTCTTGGAATCACTGTGGATTGAAATTCCATGTGTAAAGGGGAAACGGATAGTGATAGGAGTGTACTACCATCCGCCTGGCCAGGATGAATAGACGGATGCAGAAATGTTAAAGGAAATTAGGGAGACAAACAAATTGGGCAACACAATAATGGGTGATTTCAATTATCCCAATATTGACTGGGTAAATGTAACATCGGGGCACGCTAGGGAGGTAAAATTCCTTGATGAAATTAAGGACAGCTTTATGGAGCAGCTGGTAAAGGAGCTGACAAGAGAAGGAAAAATTCTAGACCTAGTCCTTAGTGGAGTGCATGATCTGGTGCAGGAGGTAATGGTGCTGGGGCCGCTTGATAACAGTGATCATAATATGATCGGATTTGATATTAGCCTTGAAGTAAGTATACAAAGGAAACCAAATACGTTAGCGTTTAACTTTAAAAAAGGAGACTATGATAAAATGAGAAGAACGGTGAAAAAAAACTTACAGGAACAGCTGCAAGGGTCAAAAATTTACATCAGGCGTGGATGCTGTTCAAAAACACCATCCTGGAAGCCCAGGCCAAATATATTCCGCGTATTAAAAAAGGAGGACGGAAGACCAAACGACAGCCAGTATGGTTAAAAAGTGAGGTGAAGGAAGCTATTAGAGCTAAAAGAAAGTCCTTCAGAAAATGGAAGAAGGAACCAACTGAAAATAATAAGAAACAGCATAAGGAATGTCAAGTCAAATGCAAAGTGCTGATAAGGAAGGCTAAGAGGGACTTCGAAAAAAAGATTGCGTTGGAGGCAAAAGCACATAGTAAAATTTTTTGGGGGGTATATTAAAAGCAGGAAGCTGGCAAAAGAATCGGTTAGACCGCTAGATGACCGAGGAGCAAATGGGGCGATCAGGGAAGACAAAGCCGTAGCAGACAGATTAATGAATTCTTTGCTTCGGTCTTCACCAGGGAAGATTTGGGTGGGATAACCGTGCCAGAAATGGTATTCGAAACTGACGAGTCGCAGAAACTTAATGAATTCTCTGTAAACCTGGAGGATGTAATGGGGCAGTTCCACAAACTAAAGAGTAGCAAATCTTCTGGACCGGATGGTACTCATCCCAGAGTACTGATAGAACTGAAAAATGAGCTTGCGGAGCTATTGTTAGTAATATATAATTTATCCTTAAAATCGAGCATGGTACTGGAAGATTTGAGGGTGATAAATAAAAGTATAAACAAACTATAAAATGATCCTAATAACATTGTGAAATATGAACTGAGAACGATATAATTTAAAGAGGCCTTCAGTGAAAAAATTGATACAATGTATCTATATACAAAGTGAGTACAAATATATAAATGTAACAGTATATAAAAAAAATGTACCAATGTATAAAAATATATAATAAAAAAAAGGTAAACTAAGCACAATTCAATGTTATGTATAATATTGAAACCGGGTTTACCTCTTTGAAGTAAAATAAGCAATCAAAACTGTTGCAAGTGGAAATATGAATAGCATGTTTTAGTCACCACACAAGGAATTACAAATAGAGGTATGGCCCCTCCGAAGGGACACCAACTTGTAGTGGTGGAGAGGCTTCTGTGTTTCAATGACTCAGAGGGCTATGCTGAAGGGTTGCCCATATTAGACAGGCCTCTGAGGAGAAACCAGACAAAGAGTGTCCCAAACTGGGAGAGTGGTAAGATGGTGACCTGAAGTTCGTATGCCCAATGGCCTAGCTGCCCTCTGAAGTTTCGTCTTCTTTACGTAAATTTCCTCTCTGCAATTGCAGTTACCTTAACTGAGAGGAAGTTGACAACCGGCCAGCGTTTTGACCCCTGAGCAGCAAGTGCGGGACTGCTGCGTGACGAACTGCCCACAGATGAAAGGGTGGGCGAGTCCTTTGATTAGCACCGGCGAAGGAGTGCCGACGCTCTTGGACCTTGAAAAAACAACTCCATCGCTCACGAATTATTCAACCACCATGTCCAAAGGAGTGGAGGAGTGAGTTAGAGGCATATGCTGAAACGGAGGACGTTTACAGCAGAAACCGAATCGGCGGAACCACTCCTAAACACCTAAGAGAAATTAACTTGGAGTTTTTGGCTCCCGTGGAGGTTACATTGAATACCATCTGGAAGGCGCTTTGGGACCTAACGGTGGCAGTAAATAATTTTGTTTCAGATATAATTTTATTAGAGAGTTACATGGACAATTTAACTGAACCCTTTGAGAGTGAAAAATTGATATAACAAATGATTCTATATGAGCAAGAAGAGGTTATGATTTTGAAAATGATAATTGACCAGAAACTTTGAATAATAAAATGAATATTATTTTAGATGATTAATATCGAGATTATTGTTTTTCCCAGAGTTCCGGGTATGACTCCTAAAGTTTTCCTCAGAAATATTTCCTCAATTATTACTTTAAAAGGAGTGAAGCCTGTGAAAACTGGGATTGCTTTAATCAGTGGGATTTGAATTAGAGACTTAAGAATATGTATTGTTAAATAACTTCTGTTTTTTAAAAGAGAAAGAATGTAATCAGATGTATTATTTCTAATTAATATTGGACAATAAGTATGTTTTCAATGACAGTGGAATAATGAATTAGACTAGTAATATCTGGGGATAATCAGGTTAATACCACATTTTTTTTTCTGTTTACTGTTTAATTGATTTCCTTGTCGTGTTTCACTCTCCCTATTTAGTGGTCTAAGGAAGAGAATAGAATTACCTGACTGAAATAATTCCTATATATTACTTTCTCTGTGTTTCCGGCAAGTTGTTTTATCGTTTGTAAAAATTTAAATGGTTATAAATAAAATATTTAAAAAAAACAAATAGAGGTATGGTATGAGAGAGTAAAAGATTAAGTAAAGGTGGCATGCAACCTTTACAGGTCTAACAGCTGGAAAAACTAGTACATGCATGGTGTTGCTGTGAAACATCCCCATATAACATATGAACAAGTTTGCACAATACCTCAAAGTGACCAAATTTGGGTAGAATCAACGAGATCGCCTCCAAAAGGAAGAACACGTATTTTTTTTAAAAACAGAACTTGATGAAAGTGAAACGTGAGATCAAACAAAGGCTGAAAAAAGTCACTAGTGGTATAAATGCTATGATTAAAAAATGTGGTTAAAAGAGTACAGTTTTGGCCGTGAAAACAAATAAACTAAGAAAACATTTTTTGCAGCTGAAAACATCTACTATAATAAAACTCACCCTCAACGTTCTGAAGACAACGTTCTGAAGTCACTCAGTCACTCCCCGAAGGGTTCATGGATTCATGGTGAAGCCACAACACTGACCATGTCTCTCTGCCCCGCCCTCGCATGACGGACCAATCAGAAAAAACACCCTCAACATTCTGAAACACAAAGGACCATCACAACACCGTTCCCAGGCAACACTAGGCAACGTAAGACGGACCAATCAGAGGAAACTACGTGACAATAAGGGAGGAGCATTCCCCAGCAGAATGGCTCATTATCTGTGCAGCACGGAGAGCACAGAACCACCGCTGGAACGAGAGAATATTCCTGCTGTGGGTATGTGCAAAAATAGATCGGGGGGGGGGGGGGGGGGGGGGGGGGGGGGGGGGGGGGAGAATTTTTAAATGCCTAATGCCAGTACTGAAGAGTGCCAGAGGGCCCATAGCAAAGACTATATTTGGGATCGCTTGACATGGAGTCAGAGGAGCCGGAAAACAACTTGCCCGTCACCATCTGGGACGTGGGTGAACAGGACAAGTTGCGGCCCAGCTGGAAGGATTACTCGTGACCCAGCCAGCAGCAAATAGCGACCAAGGAAGGGGGAGGAGTATTTCCCTACTCCTTCCCTGCCTAGGAATCGCTGGAGACTGGCTGTCAAACTAACGAAACAACCGCACACCGACGCACCACCTCCATCATTCAAAAGGCATCCACTCTTTCTTCAACAGAAATGCAAACTAATAATACAAAACAAAGAATACCCGTTTTCTCACGCAGCTACAGGTAACTCCCCACCCCCTTCCTCTTCCCCTTTTGCCAAAGCGGCCGTGCCCAACCATCCCCAGCCTCAGGCAAGCCGTCTCCCACCTCGGGGATTCCCCGAGCACCCGGAAAAAGACGGCGCAGCTTCCCGCAGCGCATGTTCCAGCATTCCCCTGCAGCCGGCCTGAAATGGACCGAACATACCGGATCACCACCCAATGGCCCGAGACCGTGCTCCTCTCCCTTCCGCCAACTTAAAACAACCATCCCCGTCCTCAGGCAAGCCGTCTCCCACCTCCAGGATGCCCAGAACCCCAGCCCAACGGAAAAAGACGGCGTTACTTCCCACAGCACATTTCTCTTCCAGTGTTCCCCTACAGCAGCCCTGAAACGGCCAAAAAATACCGACAGACCAAGAACGTGCTCCTCTACCTTCCGCCCATCTAAAACAACACTGCTGCCTCAGCACAACACAAAAAAAAACCCCGGAAAAAACAATCCACTACTCAGCAAAGGCTGACCCCCCTACAAACACATTTACATTTCACCAACAGAAATACCCCCCTCCACAAACCTCCTTGACAGACAAAACCACACACACACAATACAACAGACACACTCCCTCAAAGCCACACACCAATCCATCCCACTTTGCCAGCATAGCACAGCACATCCCACAACCCCCAAGCAAAAAACAAAACAAAAAAAGACACACATCAACAACCTGCACACACACCGCACCCTCACACACACACACAAAATAACTCTGACACATACACACACACAAAAAAAACCACATGCTAGTGCCCGTTTCATTGGTTTCGGAAACGGGCCTTTTTTACTAGTGTATATAATAAAGAGTTGAATTCAATGCAGATATCCTGAAAACTCCGACTGGCTGGGTGTGCCTTAAGGATTTTGAAGCTTGATTACCGAAATATCTCTTACACTGATCTTCCACTTTTTCTGAAAAAAAAAAAAACTGCAAATAGTACAAAATACTGTTCAGATTCTTGCAGGCACCCGTCGATTTGACCATGTATCACCATTGCTGAAACATCATCACTGGCTTGCAGTGGAGTAGCTTAGTGGTTAGTGCAGTGGACTTTGATCCTGGTGAACTGAGTTCAATTCCCACTGCAGCTCCATGTGACTCTGGGTAAGTCACTTAACCCTCCATTGCCCCTGGTACAAAATAAGTACCTGAATATATGTAAACCGCTTTGAATGTAGTTGCAAAAACCTCAGAAAGGCAGTATATCAAGTCCCATTTCCCTTTACAAAGTCCTGACAATTATTCATAAGGTCCTCCATAGAGGTACCCCTTCCTATATGGCGTCTTTCATTGTACCCTATAAATCGCTATAACAAGCAAGTATAACATACCCCTATATAAATAATCAATCTTGTTGATGGAGGAAAAGACTTCATATGCTCAGCTCTCAATTGCATAATTTCCTATGTAGAAGCTGGGCAAGCTTTCTCATAAGTCTTAAAAACCTCCCTTTATTATACAAGTTTTAATGATTGTTATCTTTTTTCTTTCAGTATTAAACATCATTTTTTTCTTTTTCAGGAACTTGATAACTTGAAGACACTTATTTTAGTAAGGTAAGGCTTCTTTCGGTTTGCTAAGTATTCTCCTTAATTTCCTCTTGTCTGTTTTTTTTTTTTTTTGTATGACTCTTATTTTCTCTCAGAAATCACACTCCCCTCCTCGATCTTCTGGATCACAGTTATCCAACTGGCCCAGGAGTTTCTGACCGGAACAGTCCAGGCATGCATGCCTAATTGCCTGCTGGTGACATGGAAATACTGAAATGCTGAAGCTGTACAATGCTTTTATAATGCAGAGCGCACAGTGCTGTATTCTCTGCCTTCACTGCTGGTCAATGAGTACAACCCACAGGTACTGGAGTGGTCTGGTGAGGACACTATGGAATTCTGTTTTTTAACTATTGATTCTTCCATTTTGTGTGACATCGTTATCAAATTCACTGTTTCCAGCTTCCCAGATCACCCTGGAGTACTTTTTACAGTAAAAATTAGTGTTACATTAGCTACCCTCCAGTCCCCAGCTGCAGTTGTTGATTTTAATTACGTTGCATATTAAACATATCTGTAATTTCATATTTGAATTCTTTTAGAATTCTGGAGTGAATACCATCGCAATACACCCTCCAGTGATTGTGCTGGACAAGGAGAAGTCCACAGGAAATCGGAGAGTTGAAGGGAGGGAAGAAGTAAATTCACGGGGCACCAGGGACAGGGATCTGAAGACCTTCAGATATGACTCTGCAGACTCAAGCCACCTGCAAAGCTCAACTGGGGACCAGTTGACCAACTGAACCAGGAGCAAAGCACTCAGAACCAGAAGCTGAAAAATGTGTCCATCCACCTGCTTGGAGACAGAAAATACTGAGGAGCTGGACTGGAATCCAAGAGAGAGATGTCTCAGCTCAGTTTTAAGTTCTCCATCTCCACCTGCTGGTTGATGGACACAATTATCCCCATAGGTTCTGGAACAGTGGGAAGCTATGTGATGGAATAGCCTTTTATAAAACTGCTTGGACTATATGAGTGTAAACTTATACACATAAAAGTATATGCGCAAAAGTTTACCCAATGTGAGCCAGGGGTGAGGTTTGGAAGGGGTTACTGTTTATGAACATACTTCATAAAATAAGCTGTACTTAATTGTAGGTGTAGGTGTTTGCGTGTACCTTCTATGTGCATGTTTTCCCTTTGAAAACTGTTCGGTGGTCTGTTATGTGGTAAATGGACATAGACCTGTGTTCACTAAGTGCTCTTCTGCACCTCCCCCCTGAGAGAGACAGGGAATACTGTAACTAGTTTCCTAACTCCTAATAAATAGTCAGAAATACGTTTCTCTGTTATGCGACCTTGCTTTCATTCTTATGATTGATTTTCTCTTACATGTGGTGGTGGGGTTTAAGAAAACTCAGACTTAAAGTTTAAAACTAACACTGCACAAGGGGTTTGCTGAATGAAAACATATCTGTAACTTTGCTTTTATGCTGACACCATAAAAAAAAAAGAAGACGTTTTCTTAATAGTGAAGTGGGAGTGTGAAGCCATATTCCATCGCTGCCTGTGAGCATCATTTGTAACAGGCTTCTCAGAAAGAAGTGCCTTATACAGTGTATTCAGCAGCTGTACAGACACTGCAAGGAAGCATGGAAAGACCCACATTTGCAGGTATATATGTGCAAACAGACTTCTCTCATTTGTGTATACAAGGCACAGCTTCTAATTTTGAAGGTCGGATCTGTGATAATATATGTATCATAATGATGCACCTGTATAATGTATATAAGAGAAATCCCCAGAACAGATGGGATTGGTGGGCAGGCAGGCGAGGGAGCAGATACCAGAGACATACTATTATCAAGTACAAAGAGGCACTGCTGATAATACAAAGGCAGGGACAGACCTATCCCATGAATATGTCCGTCTCAGGGCACCACTGTATTACTGAAGAGCGAGGACTCTGTAGCATTCCAGTGCAGATAACATACACGCAACATAAATTATAAATAAACACAATAACAATCCACTAGACTTATCCAACTCCTTATACTAGCACCATCAATCTCAAATGGACGGCGTCTTTCCAATAGAAGTTAGAAAAGCACAGGAGGAGGGGATCCAATGCCCTTGCAGGGGTCTGTGAACTTATCGTTCTTGTGCAATGCCATTACTAAGCTTTGAATCATGATATTTTTACAGTAACTTGACTGTTCACTTCTCTTTACATAATACTTTTTGTACATTCAAGAGCCATGGCCCATAGGGTGTGCACTCCAAGAGCTCTATTTTGGCACATCTCCTTTTCTTCATTTGAAGTAAAAATAAATCTCAAGTTCTGCGGTGCTGTATATGACTTCCAATAGCAGGCTTCTAGCTATTCATGGTCCTCTGTTGCCTTTAGCAGAACATCAGAATCCAGGCAGCGACTATGTGCAAATGCCCTGCAGCTCTGGTTCCAGCTGCTGTTGTGTTTCTTGCTTGTTCATAGTGTCAGTTCTCAGATCCCATTGGTGAGGTCAGTGATCACGCCACTCTTTACCAGTTTGCGCAGGAACTCCTTCTCTCGCTGAATGTTGTGTGTCCAGGACTGAAAGAGGAAATAAGAAGAAACGGATACTGAGAAATCTGTGGATGGATGGATGGGTGAAGATGATCTGTCAGGTACCACTGGGGAATACTCGATGTAGCTAGCACTAGACAGCACTAACCTAGGTCTTCTGTGAATCCTCTGAACTAGACATTGATGTGGAGTTTGCCTACTGTTGCAGAATTCCCCAATTTAACATTTTCATTGAAAAGTACCCTATTTTACTATTAAGAACTGAAATGAAGGAAAAAGCGAATGCTACATACCTGTAGAAGGTATTCTCCGAGGACAGCAGGCTGATTGTTCTCACTGATGGGTGACGTCCACGGCAGCCCCTCCAATCAGAACACTTTCTAGCAAAGTCCTTTGCTAGTCCTTGCGCGCCGATGCGCACCGCGCATGCGCGGCCGTCTTCCCGCCCGAACCGGCTCGTGCCGGCCAGTCTCATATGTAGCAAGACAAAGAGAAGGGAAGACACAACTCCAAAGGGGAGGCGGGCGGGTTTGTGAGAACAATCAGCCTGCTGTCCTCAGAGAATACCTTCTACAGGTATGTAGCATTCGCTTTCTCCGAGGACAAGCAGGCTGCTTGTTCTCACTGATGGGGTATCCCTAGCCCCCAGGCTCACTCAAAACAACAACCATGGTCAATTGGGCCTCGCAACGGCGAGGACATAACTGAGATTGACCTAAAAAATTTACCAACTAACTGAGAGTGCAGCCTGGAACAGAACAAACATGGGCCTAGGGGGGTGGAGTTGGATTCTAAACCCCGAACAGATTCTGAAGCACTGACTGCCCGAACCGACTGTCGCGTTGGGTATCCTGCTGCAGGCAGTAATGAGATGTGAATGTGTGGACAGATGACCACGTCGCAGCTTTGCAAATCTCTTCAATAGTGGCTGACTTCAAGTGGGCTACCGACGCTGCCATGGCTCTAACATTATGAGCCATGACATGACCCTCAAGAGCCAGCCCAGCCTGGGCGTAAGTGAAGGAAATGCAATCTGCTAGCCAATTGGATATGGTGCGTTTTCCCACAGCCACTCCCCTCCTGTTGGGATCAAAAGAAACAAACAATTGGGCGGACTGTCTGTTGGGCTGTGTCCGCTCCAGATAGAAGGCCAATGCTCTCTTGCAGTCCAATGTGTGCAGCTGACGTTCAGCAGGGCAGGAATGAGGACGGGGAAAGAATGTTGGCAAGACAATTGACTGGTTCAGATGGAACTCCGACACAACCTTTGGCAAGAACTTAGGGTGAGTGCGGAGGACTACTCTGTTATGATGAAATTTGGTGTAAGGGGCCAGGGCTACCAGGGCCTGAAGCTCACTGACTCTACGAGCTGAAGTAACTGCCACCAAGAAAATGACCTTCCAGGTCAAGTACTTCAGATGGCAGGAATTCAGTGGCTCAAAAGGAGGTTTCATCAGCTGGGTGAGAACGACATTGAGATCCCATGACACTGTAGGAGGCTTGACAGGGGGCTTTGACAAAAGCAAACCTCTCATGAAGCGAACAACTAAAGGCTGTCCTGAGATCGGCTTACCTTCCACACGGTAATGGTATGCACTGATTGCACTAAGGTGAACTCTTACAGAGTTGGTCTTGAGACCAGACTCAGACAAGTGCAGAAGGTATTCAAGCAGGGTCTGTGTAGGACAAGAGCGAGGATCTAGGGCCTTGCTGTCACACCAGACAGCAAACCTCCTCCACAGAAAGAAGTAACTCCTCTTAGTGGAATCTTTCCTGGAAGCAAGCAAGATGCAGGAGACACCCTCCGACAGACCCAAAGAGGCAAAGTCTACGCTCTCAACATCCAGGCCGTGAGAGCCAGGGACCGGAGGTTGGGATGCAGAAGCGCCCCTTCGTCCTGTGTGATGAGGGTCGGAAAACACTCCAATCTCCACGGTTCTTCGGAGGACAACTCCAGAAGAAGAGGGAACCAGATCTGACGCGGCCAAAAAGGAGCAATCAGAATCATGGTGCCTCGGTCTTGCTTGAGTTTCAACAAAGTCTTCCCCACCAGAGGTATGGGATGATAAGCATACAGCAGACCCTCCCCCCAGTCCAGGAGGAAGGCATCCGATGCCAGTCTGCCGTGGGCCTGAAGTCTGGAACAGAACTGAGGGACTTTGTGGTTGGCTCGAGATGCGAAGAGATCTACCAAGGGGGTGCCCCACACCTGGAAGATCTGTCACACCACACGGGAATTGAGCGACCACTCGTGAGGTTGCATAATCCTGCTCAACCTGTCGGCCAGACTGTTGTTTACGCCTGCCAGATATGTGGCTTGGAGCACCATGCCGTGACGGCGAGCCCAGAGCCACATGCTGACGGCTTCCTGACACAGGGGGCGAGATCCAGTGCCCCCCTGCTTGTTGATGTAATACATGGCAACCTGGTTGTCTGTCTGAATTTGGATCATTTGGTGGGACAGCCGATCTCTGAAAGCCTTCAGAGGGTTCCAGATCGCTCGTAACTCCAGAAGATTGATCTGCAGATCGCGTTCCTGGAGGGACCAGCTTCCTTGGGTGTGAAGCCCATCGACATGAGCTCCCCACCCCAGGAGAGACGCATCCGTGGTCAGCACTTTTTGTGGCTGAGGAATTTGGAAAGGACGTCCCAGAGTCAGATTGGAACAAATCGTCCACCAATACAGGGATTTGAGAAAACTCGTGGACAAGTGGATCACGTCTTCTAGATCCCCAGCAGCCTGAAACAACTGGGAAGCTAGGGTCCATTGAGCAGATCTCATGTGAAGGCGGGCCACGGGAGTCACATGAACTGTGGAGGCCATGTGGCCCAGCAATCTCAACATCTGCCGAGCTGTGATCTGCTGGGACGCTCGCACCCATGAGACGAGGGACAACAAGTTGTTGGCTCTCGTCTCTGGGAGATAGGTGCGAGCCGTCCGAGAATCCAGCAGAGCTCCTATGAATTCGAGTTTCTGCACTGGGAGAAGATGGGACTTTGGATAATTTATCACAAACCCCAGTAGCTCCAGGAGGCGAATACTCATCTGCATGGACTGCAGGGCTCCTGCCTCGGATGTGTTCTTCACCAGCCAATCGTCGAGATATGGGAACACGTGTACCCCCAGTCTGCGAAGTGCCGCTGCTACTACAGCTAAGCACTTCGTGAACACTCTGGGTGCAGAGGCGAGCCCAAAGGGTAGCACACAGTACTGGAAGTGACGTGTGCCCAGCTGAAATCGCAGATACTGTCTGTGAGCTGGCAGTATCGGGATGTGCGTGTAGGCGTCCTTCAAGTCCAGAGAGCATAGCCAATCGTTTTCCTGACTCATGGGGAGAAGGGTGCCCAGGGAAAGCATCCTGAACTTTTCTTTGACCAGATATTTGTTCAGGGCCCTTAGGACTAGGATGGGACGCATCCCCCCTGTTTTCTTTTCCACAAGGAAGTACCTGGAATAGAATCCCAGCCCTTCTTGCCCGGATGGCACGGGCTCGACCGCATTGGCGCTGAGAAGGGCGGAGAGTTCCTCTACAAGTACCTGCTTGTGTTGGAAGCTGTAAGATTGAGCTCCCGGTGGACAATTTGGAGGTTTTGAGGCCAAATTGAGGGTGTATCCTTGCCGGACTATTTGGAGAACCCACTGATCGGAGGTTATGAGAGGCCACCTTAGGTGAAAAGCTTTCAACCTCCCTCCGACTGGCAGGTCGCCCGGCACTGACACTTGGATGTCGGCTATGCTCTGCTGGAGCCAGTCAAAAGCTCGCCCCTTGCTTTTGCTGGGGAGCCGAGGGGCCTTGCTGAGGCGCACGCTGCTTACGAGAGCGAGCGCGCTGGGGCTTAGCCTGGGCCGCAGGCTGTCGAGAAGGAGGATTGTACCTACGCTTGCCAGAAGAGTAGGGAACAGTCTTCCTTCCCCAAAAAAATCTTCTACCTGTAGAGGTAGAGGCTGAAGGCTGCCGGTGGGAGAACTTGTCGAATGCGGTGTCCTGCTGGTGGAGCTGCTCTACCACCTGCTCGACTTTTTCTCCAAAAATATCATCCGCACGGCAAGGCGAGTCCGCAATCCGCTGCTGGATTCTATTCTCCAGGTCGGAGGCACGCAGCCATGAGAGTCTGCGCATCACCACACCTTGAGCAGCGGCCCTGGACGCAACATCAAAGGTGTCATACACCCCTCTGGCCAGGAATTTTCTGCACGCCTTCAGCTGCCTGACCACCTCCTGAAATGGCTTGGCTTGCTCAGGGGGGAGCTTGTCCACCAAGCCCGCCAACTGCCGCTCATTGTTCCGCATGTGTATGCTCGTGTAGAGCTGGTAGGACTGAATCTTGGCCACGAGCATAGAAGAATGGTAGGCCTTCCTCCCAAAGGAGTCCAAGGTTCTAGAGTCCTTGCCCGGGGGCGCCGAAGCATGCTCCCTAGAACTCTTGGCCTTCTTTAGGGCCAAATCCACAACTCCAGAGTCATGAGGCAACTGAGTGCGCATCAGCTCTGGGTCCCCATGGATCCGGTACTGGGACTCGATCTTCTTGGGAATGTGGGGATTACTTAGAGGCTTGGTCCAGTTCGCCAGCAATGTCTTTTTGAGGACATGATGCATGGGTACTGTGGACGCTTCCTTAGGTGGAGAAGGATAGTCCAGGAGCTCAAACATTTCAGCCCTGGGCTCGTCCTCCACAACCACCGGGAAGGGGATGGCCGTAGACATCTCCCGGACAAAGGAAGCGAAAGACAGGCTCTCAGGAGGAGAAAGCTGTCTTTCAGGAGAGGGAGTGGGATCAGAAGGAAGACCCTCAGACTCCTCGTCAGAGAAATATCTGATGTCTTCTTCCTCTTCCCACGAGGCCTCACCATCGGTGTCAGACACAAGTTCACGGACCTGTGTCTGCAACCGTGCCCGGCTCGACTCCGTGGAACCACGGCCACGGTGGGAGCGTCGAGAGGTAGACTCCCTCGCCCGCACCGGCGAAGCTCCCTCCGCCGACGTAGTCGGGGAGCCTTCCTGGGAGGCTACCGCACTCGGTACCGCAAGCGGCACCGATGTCGGAGACCTCACCCCGGACAATGGGGCAGCCGGCGCCTCGCTCGACGGTACCGGTGGCGCAAGCACCCCCGGTACCGGAGGGGTAGGGCGCAACAACTCTCCCAGGATCTCTGGGAGAACGGCCCGGAGGCTCTCGTGCAGAGCGGCTGTGGAAAAAGACATGGAAGCCGATGCAGGAGTCGATGTCAGAACCTGTTCCGGGCGTGGAGGCTGTTCCGGGCTGTCCAAAGGGGAGTGCATCGACACCTCTTGAACAGAGGGCGAGCGGTCCTCTCGGTGCCGATGCTTACAGGGTGCCGATTCCCTCGGCGACCCAGTGCTCTCGGTGCCGACACGGGAAGGGGACCGGTGACGATGCTTCTTCGATTTTTTGGAGCGAAGCACGTCACCGGAGCTTCCTGGCACCGACGAGGAGGACATAGAATCCAGCCGTCTCTTCCTCGGGGCCGAGGCCGAAGAGGGTCGGTCTGGGGGGGCTGTACCGCAGGAGCCCTCGGGGTAGGGGGAGACCCACCCGAAGGCTCACCGCCACCAGCAGGGGAATGGACAGCCCTCACCTGCACTCCAGACGAAGCACCACCGTCCGACGACATCAGCAGACGAGGAGGTCTCGATACCACCGACGCTGACGCAGCCCTCCGATGTCGCCCTGATGCAGAGGGCCGATGCCTCGATGCACTCGGGGGTGAGGATGAAGGTCCGGGCGCCGACGACGTCGAAGCAGTCGATACTCCCGGTGCCGATGCCGACGAAGAGCCCGAGAACAAAACGTTCCACTGGGCTAATCTCGCTACCTGAGTCCGCTTTTGCAAAAGAGAACACAGACTACAGGCCTGAGGACGGTGCCCAGCCCCCAGACACGACGCGTGCCTGTCAGTGAGCGAGATTACCCGGGCGTACTGGGTGCACTTCTTGAAGCCGCTGGAAGACTTCGATGTCATGGGCGGAAAAATCGCGCCGGCGAGATCAAAACTCGAAATGGCGAAAATGGCACCACAAAAATAGGGGGAAGAAAAACTTCGACCGAGGCCTAAATAGGGCCTACCCCGACGACGAAAGAAAACTTACCGGGGCAAAACTAGAAGTACGGGAAGGGAGAAAACCATAAAGGTCTCCTTCCGACACCTTTTTTTTTTTTTAGAACGAAGTCGATAAACGACGCGCGAGGTCAACTTTGGGGCGCGAACGGCGAAACACGACCGTACCGAGCGCGGACAAAAGAAGACTGGCCGGCACGAGCCGGTTGGGCGGGAAGACGGCCGCGCATGCGCAGTGCGCATCGGCGCGCGAGGACTAGCAAAGGACTTTGCTAGAAAGTGTTCCGATTGGAGGGGCTGCCGTGGACGTCACCCATCTGTGAGAACAAGCAGCCTGCTTGTCCTCGGAGAATGTAGTTTATATTATTTACAAATATCCAAAGCAGTATAGATCAATAAAAACTGTAGTCAGAAATATCTGAGAATGGTTTGGTGTATGTAGCAATACACTATGAAAGCAGATTGAGCACAGCCATTTGAATAGGACACAACACAATCATTGCCTTATAGGTAAGAACAGTGAATAAGAATATTACTAAAAGGAAGCAGACATAATACTGTTTTTAACTTTTATGATTAAATTAATGAGCACAGTCAGAAAAAGACACTCATTTTGGGGGGATTTGCAAGAAGCCATCATGTTAAGCAGCTCTCCCTCACAGCCCTAGAAGAAGGGTAGCCATAGGTCCCAATATTTCAAAAATGATTGGAGGTGCCAAACATAATAGAAATTGCCCCTCCCTGGACACAATAAAGGAGCGTATTCAATACTGGGGGTACTCAGCACTCACCTGTACCTTCAGAGCTGGTTTGTATAAGGATAACAATGAGATTCCTTTGTATTCCATGGATCTAGCAGCTTTAATAACATGAGACACAGGAGCAACTTCCAGATCATTCTGCACTATATCCCCCCTCACCAGTTTCAAAATTATTTATAGAAGCAAAACACCAACTGGCTGTTCGAAAATTGCCCTCTCTCATTCTGTCTAAGAGTTTTCACGTTGTTCTACACTGAAGACATTTCTTGGGCATGTTTAATTTGAGAGAGAAAATGAATGTGTGTATCTTACATTTTCAAATCTTCATGCTTAGGATTCCATTAAAATTCTACCCACACAAAGAGCCAGTGTCAGTTACCATGTATACACAGTGGACGGAAGGCATGATTCAAAGCAAAAGTATGCGTGTTTACTTTATTAACTTGATATACTGTCCTTCATCCACATATCCAAGATTGGGACAGTGAGGGGAAGGGAGGAGGAGACAGACTGTGGTGGGGAGAAGGGGAAGAGATGCCTGGACTGCAGGGCACCCTGAAGCTGTGGGGCCCAGGGCAGCTGCCCTGTTTGCCTCCCCTCCCCCAACACCGGCCCTGGCATAACCCATAGTTTAGGGAACTAAGTCCACAGAGGTCTGTTTCATGTTCTCAAGGCAGGCTCTAGGTAACCTCACAGGCTTGGAAGTTGCAGCTGTGTCTCCTTTTAACAGAAAAGAGCAACTTCCAGCCACTACTATTCACAATACCTCCACACTTGTCCCTCCTCGAAACATGCAGCAAATACATCTCTTGGGATCCAGCTTTTAGTTCCTAATGTCAGCATCTTCCCAAACAATCCTTTCCAAGAGTGCAACTTGGACTTGAACGCTGCTGTCCACCCCCCACTCCCACACCTTAGCTCTCGGCAGAATGCACTCAGTTGCAGCTTAGTTCATAGTATCACACGTAAAGCCAAAAATAACCCCCCCACACATACAGCATTGCTCTTACATAAAGTCTCTGTCTCTCCTTTACTTCTCTTCCCTCTGGCTCCTGTAGCTAATTGAGGGAAAAGAAGGAAAACCACCCCATGGCCTTTTCCTTAGGGCACACAGTTCACCTTATAATGCAGGGGTGGGCAACTACAGTCCTCGAGGGCCACAGCCCAGATGGTTTGCAAGATTTCCACAAGGAATATACATGAGATCTATTTGTATACAATGGAAGCAGTACATGCAAATCAATTTCATGCATATTCATTGCGAAAAACTTGAAAACCTGACTGGGTTGTGGCCCTCAAGGACCATGGTTGCCCACTCCTGCTATAATGGCTCCCACAAACACAGCTTTACTCATTCTGCTTCTAACAGGTGGAAGCTTCTCATTCCATGTCTGGAAAGGGCCCCAGGCCATAGGAGCCAACTTTTCAAATTATTGGTGGTGCTAAGCCCAGTGGAAATAACCCTTCCTGGGACACATACAAGGAATTTTCTCAATACTGAGGGTGCTCATGCACCCACAGAGTCGGCTCCTATGCCCCAGGACAGTGGCTAATGGTGTCTATAGGCTCCTGTAATTCAACACTCATCTGGCTGAGACTCCTCTAAATCCTCTCTTTCTCTCAGGCTTTGATATGCTCTGTCCCAGACCAAGGTGGCATTCCTCCAGGAAGTTCCTAGCTTCGGGAGGAGACTGTCCTTCACCTATAGAGTGTCTCCAATTATCTAATCCTGATTCTAGGTTCCCCTTTCTCTGGAACATAGAGGACTGCTTATAAATAGCTCAGGGACAGTACAGTGCCTGAGCTTTGTCACAACTCCTACGGTGTTTGCCTGGGTCCCAGGCTGGGATTACCTTCCCCTTGGATATCCTCCTGCACCCCCCCCCCCCTCAGGGCCCTATTCCTGCCATACTATATTGACTGTCTCATCCTTATCATGGCATCTGTTCCAGCTCACAATTGAGAGTCTGGGGAACATCAGTCTATATTATAGCATCTTGAATTTATTTGTTGGGAGGAGTGTTTATCTATTTATAAAAATCGATATAACACCCTGTTAAAACATAATGAAAGTGGTTTACAGAAAAGTCCATTATTACAGATTCACATTAAACCCAACCCCCCCCCCCACATCCCTCCATAAACAAAACCATGCACGATATTTTCAAAATAAAATATTAATCAAAACACAAATCAGTAAAAATCCTCTCAGTGACTGTGCAAATTCCCTAGCAGGTTTACAATCTAAAAACACATGAAGGAAAAATTCTCTCTTACCTGATAATTTTCTTTCCTACCAAACCAGTCCAGATGTATAGGTAATTATGTCCATTACCCAGCGGATGGGGACAGAAAGAGAGAGTAGTGGTGTGTGAATCACCCCTTTTAAGGTAGTGTGCAGCTACAGAATGTTCAGTATTTCAACTAGCCAAGCAATGGTGCTCATTCATATCCAGTGTGGAAGAAACAATTCATAGCGAAATACTCCTACTCAGCTAAATTTTATATACCAAGAAGACAAGGATATCCTCTACTGACATACAGATGTTTCACTGAGTCAGGAGGTGGAGGTAACTGTATACCTTAGAGATGCCATACTTCTGCAAAGAAACAAATCAAATAAGAAGTGCAGAGATACAAAATCAACTGAAACATACAGGGAGAATTTCTGGACTGGTCTGGAAGGACTAAAGGAAAGAAAATTATCAGGTAAGACACAATTTCTCCTTCATTGTCATTCAACCAGACCAGTTCAGACAAATGGGATGCAGCCAAGCAATATCCCAATCGGATGGGCCCAGCATACTAAGACAAGAAAACTACTGAACAAATCAGCCAATTCATGTGGCTATGGACCCAGAGAGCTTTGAGACAAGTCATATGATGAGCCCATGGACCTGGAAAGCAGAGATACTCAAACACTCAAAATTCTAAGAGGAAATACAAATACTGTGAAGACATTCCCCTCTTCACTTGCTTGAGAAATTCCAGAGAAAGGAAAGGGAAATATGAAAATAAAATGAGATTATACAGAAGGGAAAGAACCCAGGGAGGAAAATTGCTGAACATCACCTTAAGTGCTAAAATAGCGAAACCTCAAAACCTCCAAGAATATATGCAGAAAGGTTTAGAAAATGCCACAGGATGAGTAATATAAACCCCTGCTGAGGATCAAAGATAGATGCTAGCCTGCACCTAGAGAAATTCACAACCTGGGTTTTGGAAACGTAGAACAGATAAGGAAAACTGGAACAAGCAAACTCTTCAAGGACTGGAAGAAAGGACTATGTCCTCCACACCACCGGGTAAGGCCAGAGGCAATAATACTGATCAGAGTTTGAACAACCCGTTAATGTTGTGCACCCTAAGCAAGCTGGGGAGCTGCATTTGACTTGACATTCCTTATGTTGTTTCTTATTATTTTCAGTCGGATCCTTCTTCCATTTTCTGAAGGATTTTCTTTTAGCTCTAATATCTTCCTTCTCCTCACTTTTTAACAATGCTGGCTGTCACTTGGTCTTCCTTCCACCTTTTTTAATACATGGAATTTATTTGGCCTGGGCTTCCAGGATGGTATTTTTGAACAGCATCGTTGCCTGATGTAAATTTTTGACCTTCGCAACAGCTCCTCTAATTTTTTTCACCATTCTTCTCATTTTATCATAGTCTCCTTTTTGAAAGCTAAATGCTAACATATTGGATTTCCTGTGTATATTTACTCCAAAGCCGGTATCAAATCTGATCTTATTTTGATCACTGTTATCAAGCGGCCCCATCACCATTACCTTCTGCACCAGAACATTCACTCCACTAAGGACTAGGTCTAGAATTTTTCCTCTTCTTGTTGGCTCCTGTATCAGCTGCTCCATAAAGAAGGCCTTGATTTCGTCAAGGAATTTTACCTCCTTAGCATGCCCTGATGTTATATTTACTCAGTCAATATCAGGGTAATTGAAATCACCCATTATTATTGTGTTCCCCAGTTTGTTAGCCTCCCTAATTTCTGATAATATTTCTACATCTGTCTGTTCATTCTGGCCAGGTGGACGGTAGTACACTCCTAGCACTATCCTTTTCCCCTTTACCCATGGAATTTCAATCCATAGGGATTCCAAGATGTGTTTTGTTTCCTGCAAAATTTTCAATCAATTTGATCCTAGGCCCTTCATTACATACAATGCTACCCTTCCACCAATTCGACCCTATGATACAATTTGTAACCTGGTATGACAGTGTCCCACTGGTTATCCTCCTTCCACCAGATCTCAGAGATGCCTATTATAATTCATTTTTCATTTAGTGCAATATTATTATTATTAGCATTTGTATAGCGCTACCAGACGCACGCAGCGCTGAACACCTGACAGAGAGACAGTCCCTGCTCAATAGAGCTTACAATCTAAAAATACAGACAGACAATTAAGGGCGAGGGCAATATATTCTAACTCTCCCATGTTATTTCTTAGGCTTCTGGCTTTCACATATAGACATTTCAAACTATGTTTGTTGTTCCTGTTTACATCTTGCTTAGCAGTTGACAGTGTTAATTTGAAATCTTTTGTCTGCTTTTTATTTAAAGACACCTGGCCAACTATGGTCTCTATTGCAACCTCACTATCGGGATACTCTATCTTCCCTGTTTTGGTGGTATCTTTGAAAGATACCTCGTTCCGAACAATACGCTTTTGAACAACTGTCGGCCACCCCCCAGGTTCTATTTTAAAAGCTGCTCTATCTCATTTTTAAATGCCAATGCCAGCAGCCTGGTCCCACCCTGGTTAAGATGGAGCCCATCGTTCTGCAATATGCTCCCCCTTTCCCAGAATGTTGCCCAGTTCCGTACAAATCTAAAAACTATCAGGTGTGCCACCAAACTTTGCAGCCGCATCACCCCACTGACCTGTTGCACCTTGTCACATAGGTGAATACTGCAAGGTAAAATATATTAAGCCCAGTGATTTCTGCAGATGTAGAAACAAGTAGATCTTGTCCTGGCAGAAGGGAAACTGTTCTGAAGACTAGGCAAGAGTTCCAGACTAAGAATGCAACAAGCTTCTGTAACCTGTAATTGAGAGGAAGCCTGTCTGAAAAACAAGTGATTATTCACAAAATAAAAAATGGAATACTCCAGCTGAGCAAATATGAGACTCCGGAGAAAAACAGGGATCCCCTGGTCATACCATCCAGAGAATTTCTGGCAGTGAAGGACAATAATGAGAAGCTCAACACACCATACAGCATCCCAAGAGCAACAGCTGAAAAGGTAAGGAAAAAGAGGTTAGCTTTTATAAAAATACAAGTGACTTAACCAACTATCGCCCAGTAGCATCTATCCCTCTGGTAACCAAACTAATGGAAGGTATGGTTACCAAGCAACTCACCGACTACTTAAATAAATTCTCTATTCTTCATGACTCTCAATCAGGATTTCGGTCTAACCACAGTACTGAAACAGTACTAACTACTCTTCTAACTAAATTTAAACAAACAATTGCAACTGGCAACAATATACTTCTCTTACAATTTGACATGTCCAGTGCATTCGACATGGTAAGCCAAAAATACTATTAAACATCCTAGAATACTTCAGAGTTGGAGGTAATATTCTTAGTTGGTTTAGAGTGTATAATTATGGTACAGCCAGAGACCCCCCCACTGGAATGGTGGTGGGCCCAGTCATAGAGCTCAGGCCATTACAGACCTTGGCTGAGTCAGAAATCTGATGGCTGACATAACTGGGAGCTTACTGGAAAAGTATGGCCTAGTTTGTAGCCCGGATTGAGGCCTAAAAGTTAGGGCAATAGATATGGAAACAAAATGGAGGATTTCAGCACAAAATGGAAGCCCGTATCTGTTACAAAGTGGAATTTTCTCTAATGTAAGTTAGAAAAACAAGTTGAGCAATGAGTGAGTCATGCCAGGTGCAGAGAAAATAGGGAACTAGCTGTCCAAGAGAGGAGGGAGACTTTCCTGTGAGCAGGATTGTGGTCAGCTGGTGTGAGAAAGGAAAGGCGTAGCAAGATAGAAGCTACTCATTAGCATGAGCCAATCAGTGACAACCATGACATTAGCATAGATCCAATCAGGTATATCTACTGTCATATTACCCATATCCTGAGGGCACCTATAAAAATCCGGGTATTTCCTGGTTTGAGTTAGAGAGAAAAGGGTTGGCACTCTCTCTCCAAGGGAAACCAATGTGTCCAGCAGAATTAACAAATTATCTAATTGCTTTCCCTTGTAAAACCTCTAATTGGTAAAAGAAATTATAAAAGATTAGCACATAATTAACACCTGTTTGCAGCTTATCATATTCCTATAATTAATTAATTGTACATGCCTGTTGTCAATCACTGATTTGACTTATACCTTGGCAAATAAACTCCTCATTCCAAATGATGATTTGTGGGCTTCACTTAATGATCAAAGGCTGTAAGTATAAATGCATTGTATAACTTGTAATCTAAATCCAGTTTGTCATAAGGCTGGTATCTTTTCCTTAGACCTAACGTCTCCCTTAGAGGCAATAACTCCTTGATTACCCCAGTACTAGTGTTATTTAGAGATGGAGTCAGATTAAGGTCACTCTAGCCTTCTTGGGGGGGCTCGGGACCCCTAAATTCTCAACAAGAGGCTTCCTAACCACAAGAACATACCAAGTGAAATCTAATTCGAATACATCAGCTCCATGGATACCTGAATGCGGAGTCCCCCAAGGATCTCCTCTCTCACCGACCCTCTTTAACCTAATGATGACACCCCTGGCCAAATCGCTATCCAATCAAGGCCTCAATCCATACACATACGCAGATGATATCACGCTATACATCCCGTTCAAACATGATTTAAAGGACATCACTAATGACATCAACCACAGCTTCCAAATCATGCATTCATGGGCGGATGCATTTCAATTAAAACTTAATGCAGAAAAAACACGTCTTATACTCTCATCACAACATAACACTAGCAAATTTACCACTATAACCACACCAAACTTTTCCCTTCCCATTTCAGACACCCTGAAAATTCTTGGAGTTACCATTGATTGAAATCTCACACTTGAAAGCCATGTGAAGAATACAACAAGGAAGATGTTCCATTCAATGTGGAAACTTAAAAGAGTTAAACCTTTCTTCCCAAGGGATATTTTTCGCAACCTGGTACAAACAATGGTGCTAAGTCATCTAGACTACTGCAATGCACTTTATGCTGGCTGTAAAGAGCAAATCATCAAAAAACTTCAAACAGCCCAAAACACTGCAGCCAGATTCATATTTGGAAAAACAAAATACGAAAGTGCTAAACCCCTAAGAGAAAAGCTACACTGGCTTCCACTTAAAGAACATATTACGTTCAAGGTCTGCACTCTGGTTCATAAAATCATTTACGGAGATGCCCCGGCCTACATGTTAGACCTTATTAACTTGCCACCCAGAAATGCTAAAAGATCAGCACGCACATTCCTGAATCTTCACTTCCCCAGCTGTAAAGGACTAACATACAGATTAACACATGCGTCCAGCTTTTCCTACATGAGCACGCAGCTGTGGAATGCATTGCCACTTAACCTGAAAACAATTTACGGCCTAATCAACTTTTGTAAATCACTGAAAACCTATCTCTTCAACAAGGCATACCACAATGATCCATAATAGGAACTCTATCGCATCTCCACCTACCTGTTATTCTGATTGTTTTCTTTCTATACCTGATTGCTTAATTCTATTATGTTATCCATGTTCTTTATGTAATACCAATTGTATCTTTTAATCTGGAATGGTGAATGCCATGATGGAACATTGTAAGCCACATTGAGCCTGCAAATAGGTGGGAAAATGTGGGATACAAATGCAACAAATAAATAAATAAACTAGAAACGCTCGCAGAAAAAGGAAGACAGATGACAATATCTGGAAAAACTAATAGAAGTTAGTAGACTATTCAAGAAAGAAAAATGCAAACGGAAGAAAAAAAAGAGGCAATATGGTAAAATAGGGGGACAATACATTTTTTAGATATGTTAGTGATAGGAGGAAGTGCAAAAGTGACGTTGTAAGACTTAAAGGAGAGGGAAGAAATATATAGAAGCTGATAAAGATAAGGCGGAATTGCTTAACAAATATTTCTGTTCTGTGTTCACAGCTGAAGGGCTGGCAGCAAGACCACAGACGACAAATACAAATAGGAATGGAGGGGTGGTATTCCCTGAATGATAAAATGCCCCTGGGGTTGATAAATTTAAGTATCTTAAGGGTCATTTTTGACTCCAGGTTAACTTTTGTTGACCAGGTTTCTTCTCTAATGTAATGTGGATTATGGTAATGTGGTGCTTTCTAGTTTACCAAATTCTGTGTTGAAGAGACTGCAGACTATGCAAACACTGTTATTCGCTTGTTGGTGGGGAAATCTCGCTTGGATTATTGCAATTTGCTTCTCACTGGTCTTCCGCTCAGCCATCTCTCTCCTCTCCAGACTGTCCAAAATTCTGCGGCACAACTTATTTTCCGCCAAAATCGTTTTACCCACACTAGCCCACTCCTCAAGTCACTTCATTGCCTTCCTGTCCGCTTCCGCATACAGTTCAAACTTCTCTTACTGACCTTTAAATGCATCCATTCTGCAGCCCTCCATTACTTCTCCTCTCTCATCTCTCCCTACATTCCTCCCCATAATCTCCGCTCGCTGGACAAATCTCTCTTGTTGTCCCCCTTCTCCTCCACTGCTAATTCCAGGCTTCGTTCCTTTTCCCTCGCAGCACCCTATGCCTGGAATGGACTTCCTGAGCCTGTACATCTAGTTCCGTCTCTACCTGTTTTCACATCTATGCTGAAAACCGACCTTTTCACCACTGCTTTTGGCTCCTAACCACTACTCGATTCCCCTATCCTTGTTCCTTCTCACCCAGTACTTTCCTTGCCCTTAATTGTCTTGTCTGTCTGTATTTTTAGATTGTAAGCTCTATCGAGCAGGGACTGTCTCTCTGCATCAGGTGTTCAGCGCTGCGTGCGTCTGGTAGCGCTATACATATTCTTTTTCAGCCTTCTTTATCAGTTCTTTGCATCTGGCTTTTGACAGTGATTACATTGCTTCTTATTTTCTTCATTTGGATCCTTTTTTCCATTTGTAAAAAAATGTTCTTTTGGCTCAAATAGCCTTTTAAGCATAGCCTTTTAAGTATCACAAAAGTGGTGATAGGGAAGAAGCTGGAAACTACAGGCCGGGAAACCTCACTTCGGTTATTGGAAAAGTAATGGAAGCGATGCTGAAGGATAGTGAATTTCCTGGAAGACAATCAGTTGCAAGATCCGAGACAACATGGTTTTACCAAAGGAAATCGTGCCAAACGAATCATTGAGTTCTTTGATTGGGTGACAGGAGAATTGAATCAAGGACGAGCTATGGACGTAATCTACTTAAATTTCAGCAAAGCTTTTGACACGGTTCCCCACAGGAGGCTTTTACATAAATTGGATGGGCTGAAGATAGGACCCAAAGTGGTGAACTGGATTAGGAACTGGTTGACGGACAGACGCCAGAGGGTGGTGGTGAATGGAGTTAGCTCGGAGGAGGGAAAGGTGAGTAGTGGAGTGCCTCAAGGATCGGTGCTGGGGCCGATTCTGTTCAATATATTTGTGAGTGACCTTGCCAAAGGGTTAGAAGGTAAAGTTTGCCTATTTGCGGATGATACTAAGATCTGTAACAGAGTGGACACCCCGGAGGGAGTGGAAAACATGAAAAAGGATCTAAAGAAGCTAGAAGAATGGTATAAGGTTTGGCAATTAAAATTCAATTTATTTCAAAACGACTCTAGTAATGTATCAAAAAACTTTTAATTGTTATAATTATATTAAAACATATTTCTCTACTTGTTATCACTGATTTCTTGCCCTATGCTGTTCTAAACAATATTTACAACAGTATTGAAAACAACACTAAAAACAGCAATCATTGGGAATCATATACATCGTTTTCCAATTATACAGTCGTTATAGTTAATATCAGATTACTTAGTCTCTGTACAATACTTGATGAACGCCACGCCTTCCACGTGGCCAGTATGTAGTAATCAGACAGTTGTATAAGTCCCAAATGTGCCGCTACTCAATTAGCCGTCCATATGTTGACAGCATTAGATAGGGCTTAAAGGAACCAGTGAAAAACTCCTTTTCAACTTTCAACTTCTAGTGTTTATCATATATGCCGGTTCCCCAATGCTGATCTGCATTTCATAACATCTTCCTCAGGAGGAACCACCATTTCATCTATAATAATTAAACATTAAATATCACTATCCTCAATCTATTAAACTCAATATTACAATCTTTTACATGCTTTAAACGAACTTTTGTTCTTGTACCTGTTATTCAGCTACATGCCGATTAGGCCTAACCGGCATGTAGCTGAATAACAGGTACAAGAACAAAAGTTCGTTTAAAGCATGTAAAAGATTGTAATATTGAGTTTAATAGATTGAGGATAGTGATATTTAATGTTTAATTATTATAGATGAAATGGTGGTTCCTCCTGAGGAAGATGTTATGAAATGCAGATCAGCATTGGGGAACCGGCATATATGATAAACACTAGAAGTTGAAAGTTGAAAAGGAGTTTTTCACTGGTTCCTTTAAGCCCTATCTAATGCTGTCAACATATGGACGGCTAATTGAGTAGCGGCACATTTGGGACTTATACAACTGTCTGATTACTACATACTGGCCACGTGGAAGGCGTGGCGTTCATCAAGTATTGTACAGAGACTAAGTAATCTGATATTAACTATAACGACTGTATAATTGGAAAACGATGTATATGATTCCCAATGATTGCTGTTTTTAGTGTTGTTTTCAATACTGTTGTAAATATTGTTTAGAACAGCATAGGGCAAGAAATCAGTGATAACAAGTAGAGAAATATGTTTTAATATAATTATAACAATTAAAAGTTTTTTGATACATTACTAGAGTCGTTTTGAAATAAATTGTGAATTTTGGCTCTGGGATTTGCAGCACATTCCCTATTCGGATATAATATATTAAATTAAAATTCAATGCCAAGAAATGCAAAGTGATGCACTTAGGGAATAGAAATCCACGGGAGATGTATGTGTTAGGCGGCTAGAGTCTGATAGGTACGGACGGGGAGACGGATCTTGGGGTGATAGTATCTGAGGATTTGAAGGCGACGAAACAGTGTGACAAGGCGGTGGCTGTATCTAGAAGGTTGTTGGGCTGTATAGAGAGAGGTGTGACCAGCAGAAGAAAGGGAGTGTTGATGCCCCTGTATAAGTCGTTGGTGAGGCCCCATTTGGAGTATTGTGTTCAGTTTAGGAGGCCGTATCTTGCTAAGGATGTAAAAAGAATTGAAGCGGTGCAAAGAAAAGCTACGAGAATGGTATGGGATTTGCGTTACAAGACGTATGAGGAGAGACTTGCTGACCTGAACATGTATACCCTGGAGGAAAGGAGAAACAGGGGTGATATGATACAGATGTTCAAATATTTAAAAGGTATTAATCCGCAAACGAACCTTTTCCGGAGATACGAAGGCGGTAGAACGAGAGGACATGAAATGAGATTGAAGGGGGGCAGACTCAAGAAAAATGTCAGGAAGTATTTCTTCACGGAGAGAGTGGTGGATGCTTAGAATGCCCTCCCCCGGGAGGTGGTGGAGATGAAAACGGTAACGGAATTCAAACATGCGTGGGATAAACATAAAGGAATCCTGTTCAGAAGGAATGGATCCTCAGGAGCTTAACTGAGATTGGATAGCAGAGCTGGTAGTGGGAGGTGGTGCTGGAGGTTGGGAGGCGGGGATAGTGCTGGGCAGACTTATACGGTCTGTGCCAGAGCCGGTGGTGGGAGGCGGGGATAGTGCTGGGCAGACTTATACGGTCTGTGCCAGAGCCGGTGGTGGGAGGCGGGACTGGAGGTTGGGAGGCAGGGATAGTGCTGGGCAGACATACGGTCTGTGCCAGAGCCGTTGGTGGGAGGCGGGACTGGAGGTTGGGAGGCAGGGATAGTGCTGGGCAGACTTATACGCTCTGTGCCAGAGCTGGTGGTTGGGAGGCGGGGATAGTGCTGGGCAGACTTATACAGTCTGTGCCCTGAAGAGCACAGGTACAAATCAAAGTAGAGTACACAAAAAGTAGCACACATGAGTTGTCTTGTTGGGCAGACTGGATGGACCGTGCAGGTCTTTTTTCTGCCGTCATCTACTATGTTACTATGCTGGCGGCTGTCATTTGCTCTTTTTTCCACTTTGTTAATACGAGGAATACATCTAGTCTTAGCTTTCACTATGGTATTTTTAAACAACGTCCATGCCTGATTTAAAGTTCTAACCTTTATTTATTTATTTGCTGCACATTTTCCCACCTATTTGCAGACTCAATGTGGCTTACATAGTACTGTAATGGCGTTTGCCAAGTCGGTTGATAACAAATACAAGGTTATATTGTGGTCTAATGAGGTAGGTGTGTATCAGGCATCATGAGGGTCAAAGGGAATGTAGATTGTATATTGTCCAGTGCGATCCTTGGTTATGCTGTGTTGCTGGGTGTGGGGATCTACGGTGGATCGGTGGGGTAAGCCTTTTTGAAGAGGTTGGTTTTTAGTGATTTCCTGGAGTTTAGATGGTTAAGGATTGTTTTCACAGTGAATCGAACACTATTACCTCTCGTACTATGCTCTGCATTCCACTAAGGATTAGATCCAAAATAGCTCCCCCACTCATTGGTTCCTGGACCAGTTGCTCCAAGAAGCGGTCATTTATTACATCTAGAAATTTTACCTCCCTAGCACTCCCTGATGTAACGTTTATCCAGTCAATATTAGAATAATTGAAATCACCCATCATTATAATGTTGCCCAATAACAAATTAACATAAGAATAGCCATACTGGGGCAGACCAATGGTCCATCTAGCCCAGTACCCTTTGCCCAGCAGTGGCCAATCCAGGTCGCAAGTACCTGGCAGAAACTCAATTAGTAGTACCACTCCATGCTGCCAAACCCGGGGCAAGCATTGGCTTCTCCCATGTTCATCTCCATAATAGACTATGGACTCTTCCTCTATGAACTTGTCCAAACCTTTTTTAAACCCAGATGCTAATTGCTGTTACCATATTCTCCGGCAATGAGTTCCAGAGCTTAACTATTCTTTGAGTGAAAAAATATTTCCTCCTATTTGTTATAAAAGCATTTCCATGCAATTTCATCGAGTGTCCCATTGGTCTTTGTACTTTTTGAATGAGTGAAAAATCGATTCACCTCCACCTGCTCCACACCATTCAGGATTTGTAGACCTCAATCTTATCCCCCCTTAGCCATCTCTATTCCAAGCTGAAGAGCCCTAACCTCTTTAGCCTTTTCTCATATGGGAGCAGTTTCACTACCTCTGTCATTGTGGTTGCTCTTCTTTGAAACTTTCTAATTCCACTATATCATTTTTGAGATACGGTGACCAGAATTTAACGCAGTACTCAAGAGTAGGTCGCACCATGGAGCAATACAGAGGCATCATAATATTTTTGGTCTTATTTTGCGTACCTCTCCTAATTATTCCTTGCATCCTGTTTGCTTTTTTGGCTGCCGCTCCACAGTACGCAGAAGATTTCAGCGTATTGTGTACAATGACAACTAGGTCTTTTTCTTGAGTTCTGACTCCTAAGGTGGACCCTAACATCAGGTAACTATGATTCAGATTATTCTTTCCAATGTGCATCACTTTGTATTTGTCTACATTAAATTTCATCTGCCTTTTGGACGCCCAGTCTTCTAGTTTCCTAAGGTCTTCCTGCAGTTTTTCACAATCCTCATGCATTTTGACAACTTTGAATAGTTTTGTGTCATCTGCAAATTTAATCACCTCACTCGCTGTTCCAATTTCCAGATCATTTTTAAATATGTTAAATAGCACTGGTCCCAGTACAGATCCCTCTGGCACTCCACTATTCACCCTCCTCCATTGAGAAAAATGGCCATTTAACCCTACCCTGTGTTTTCTGTCCAATAACCAATTCATAATCTACTGAAGGACATTGCCTCCTATCCCATGACTCCTTAATTTTCTCAGGAGTCTCTCATGAGGTACTTTGTCAAACGTTTTCTGAAAATCTAGATATACTACATCAACCGGCTCACCTTTATCGGCATGTTTACTCATGCCTTCAAAGAAATGAAACAAAATTGGTGAGGCAAGACCTCTCTAGCATGTCCCAATGTTACAGTTACCCAGTCTATATTTGGATAATTGAAGTCACCCATTATTATCACATTGACCATTTTGTTTGCGTCTCTGATTTCTTTTATCATTTCTGCGTCTACCTGCTCATCCTGGCAAGGCGGACGGTAGTACACTTCTATCACCGTCCTTTTCCCTTTTATACATGGAATTTCAACCCACAATGATTCAAAGGTGAGGGTGCATAGCGAATCTTTGTCAATTGAGTTTCTAAGAGATCGTATCTTCTGTAAGTGATAAAAGGATTTTTTTACAACATCCGATATTTGTTCAGTGAATGTTAACGTGAAATCAATAATGACACCAAGGTACTTAAAAGATTTTACCGTAGGTATCTTTTTATTAAACAAGGTATTAATGATGGTATTGGTCCATGCCCCGTTATCCAAGATGTTATTGTCTTGTCTTGATTTAGCATTAAATGGTGTTTTGTGAGCCATTTGGCAACTTCGTCAAGGCAATTTTAAATCGGTGTCAGATCAATATTTAACGGTTGTACATAATGAATAAGAAGAAAGTCATCAGCATATGAATACGAATTAATGCCCAATGACTGGATAAGTAACGAGCGCTGAGCTTGATTTCGTTGGTGATTTCTGTCAGTTCGTGTTTATAAGGAATGTATATTGTGACATCGTCTGCATAGATGAAAGGGTTCAGACCTTGGTTGGATAATGACTTGGCTAGTGGGGTCATCATTAGGTTGAAGAGGATCGGTGATAGCAGTGATCCTTGAGGTACTCCGCAGTCTGCGTTCCACGGTGATGATATGTTTGAGTTTGTTTTCACTTGATATGTTCTTGTGGTTAGGAAACCCTTGATCCAGCTAAGTATATTTCCACCAATCCCAAAGTAATCTAGTAGTCTTAGTAGTATATTATGGTTTACCATGTCGAATTGGAGGAGAAGGATGCTTTTGCCTGTTGCTATTTCCTGCTTGAATTTGACTAGGAGAGTAATTAATAAATTGGTCCAAGGGTTTCCTATCATCTAGGTCTTATCAAGTCAAAGTGAACTCCACTATTTCACCACCTTGGAAACCTGTCTGTGGAGTACCGCAAGGATCTCCTTAATCTCTGATGCTTTTCAAAGTTATGATGATTCCTCTCGCAACTGCATTATTCAAGCATGGCCTTAATCCTTTTATTTATACGGATGATGTAACCATATCCATCCCTTTTCAGTCCACCCTGTCTGAAATTACTGGCACAATCCAAGCCAGCTTTTCCATTATGGAATCCTGAGCTAATGCGTTTAAATTTATACTCAATAAGGATAAAACTCAATGTATTGTTTTTTCTTCACAACATAACAAGTCTATTCCCAAAGCTCTGGTTACTCCTGATAATACCCTCCCAATCTTGAACAGCTTGAAAATTCTTGGGGTCACGCTGGACAGCCATCTGTCGCTTGATAGTCATGTTAAACAGATTACGAAGAAAATGTTTTTACCTTTGTGGAAACTCAAACGCATCAAACTGCACCTGCCAAAAGATATATTTCGAACCCTGATTCATCCTATGGTCTTAAGCCACATCGATTACTGCAGTGGAAGGTTCGCTGGTTGTACACACTATATTCTGAAGAAGCTCCAGACGGTTCAAAACACTGCAGCCAGACTATTCTTTGGTACATCTTGATTCAACAGTGCACAGCCTCTTCGTGTGAGACTTCAGTGGCTTCCCATTAAGGACCGTATTAATTTCAAGATCTGTGCCTTAACTCATAAGATCATTTACGGCGAAGCACCAGTTTACATGTGTGATTTGATTGATTTACCTGATAAAAATTCCTTGGTGTTATTTCGAACTTATCTTCATCTGCACTATCTTTCATGCAGGAATCTAAAATACAAAACTATCTACACTTCTTCCTTTTCATTCCTCAGCCCGTGAACCTGGAATGCTTTGCCGAGATTCCTGAAAGAAACACCGGAACATCAAACATTAAAAAAATTACTAAAAACTTATTTGTTTAGTAAAGCCTACCCCGAGGTCAACAATACTGTTTAACCACCTTTTTTTCCCCTGTTTTGTTAGTTTATCCGCATTTCATCCTCTGTCAGCTTCCCTTTTGCTGCCCCTGTATTCCCATCCGTATTCTCTTATTTTAGCCACTCTGTACTTAAATTTGTAAACTTTGTATACTGGAACAATTTTATCCTGTTGTATAATGTAATTTTCTAGTAACTTTGTTAGCCACATTGAGCCCGCATAAGCTGGGAAAATGTGGGATACAAGTGAACCAAATAAATAAATAAATACTGTTTCAGTGCTGTGGAGGGGGTGGAATCCTGATTGTGATTCGTGTAATATTGAGAATTTGTTTATATAATCAGTAAGTTATTTGGTTACCATGCTTTCCATCAGTTTGATTACCAGCGGGATAGATGCTACTGGATTAGTGATTTCATTTGTTTTTTTCTTGGTATCTTTTGGTATTGGGGTGAGTAGGATATTGCCATTTTCCTTAGGGAAGAGGCCTTGCTGAAGCATGTAATTTAGGTGGGATGTGAGGTCTGCTATGAAGCGGTCAGGGGCGGATTTTATTAGGTAGCTGGGACAGGTATCTAGTTTGCAGTGAGTGTTGGTGAACCTTCTAATCGCCTGGGTGACTGTTTCGACGGTGAGGAGAGCGAAGTTTGACCAGGTTCGATCAGCTGGGTATTCTCCAAAGGTTGGGCCCAACTCATTAAGAAAGTTTTCGATATCGGTGTTGTCCTGAGATAGTGTGTTGCGTAGGTTTTCAATTTTTTCATTGAATCCTGCTAAAATGTACAAAATACTGATTTCTGACCATGTTGCCGTCACATGTGCTGAACTGTGCAGAGGAGCATCCCAACTCCTGTTCCTGAACACTCAACTCTATTTTACTAAAAGATGTTTTTTTTTAATATCTCACATTTGAGACAGCTAATTTCTTTGAACCCAACTGTGATCCCAACCTTTGTTGCAATATAAAATATGGTTGAGAGGTGAAGTTATTAGCTTTACCTATTCCCAGCATTAAAAAAACTTAGTTTAACAACTGGAAAAAGACATGCCCTGGAGTCTATGCTATACTCTAAATAGGATCAACAAGTTCTCAAGAAATTATATACGCCTGAATTTGAATTTAAATACAATATGCATGTCCAATATGGCAACTATTTCTTTTACTATGCCAAGTTTACCAGACTGTGAATGTTAAATTCCAGATGAACCCCCTGACCGCCATATTATCGTCTATAGAAGATGAGTTACTTCCATAAGGAGAGAGTAGTGGATGCTTGGAATGCCCTCCCGCAGGAGGTGGTGGAAATGAAAATGGTAACGGAATTTAAACATGCGTGGGATAAGCATAAAGGAATCCTGTGCAGAAGGAATGGATCCTCAGGAGCTTATTCAAGATCGGGAGGCGGGGCTGGTGGTTGGGAGGTGGGGATAGTGCGGGGCAGACTTATATGGTCTGTGCCAGAGCCGATGGTGGGAAGCAGGACTGGTGGTTGGGAGGCGGGGATAGTGCTGGGCAGACTTATACGGTCTGTGCCAGAGCCGGTGGTTGGGAGGCGGGGCTGGTGGTTGGGAGGCGGGGATAGGGCTGGGCAGGCTTATACGGTCTGTGCCTGTGCCAGAGCCGGTGGTTGGGAGGTGGGGCTGGTGGTTGGGAGGCGGGGATAGTGCTAGGCAGACTTATACGGTCTGTGCCCTGAAGAGCACAGGTACAAATCAAAGTAGGGTATACACAAAAAGTAGCACATATGAGTTATCTTGTTGGGCAGACTAGATGGACCGTGCAGGTCTTTTTCTGCTGTCATCTACTATGTTACTATGTAAGTACTTAGCAAGTTTGTCTGTGGATGAGATGTCTGTATTTTGTTGTAGTGGCCAAGGTAGTGTCTAGGAGTTTGTTCACGAGTTGGTATAGTTTCTTCGAGTCTTTGTAATCTGTCCCTATTTTAGTTTTATAGTATGATCTTTTGGTCTGTCTTATAGCGTATTTGTATTTTCTTTGGGTTTGTTTCCATGTGTTGAGTGTATGTTCAGCTTTTGTTTTTTTTCCATGCTTGTTCGAGTTTCCTGGCTTGTGTTTTTAGCTTTTTCAGTTCATCGTTGAACCATGGTATCGAGTTATGCTTACGTGAGGTTCTTGTTCTTAAGGGTGCTATTTCATCTAGAATGTTTTTGCACCTTTTATCCCATTCTATGAGGTAGTATATGGAGTCTGTTTGTGCTGTCCATTCATTATCTGTTGCCAGAATGTTTTCGTGTCTACTTGACCTCTTGTGCTGTAGGTTGTGTGCTCTTGTGCACGGTATGAACCCTTTTTCCGCCAGTTTAGGGATAGGTTTAGTTTGTATTTATTTATTTGTTTCATTTGTATCCCACATTTTTCCACCTATTTGCAGGCTCAATGTGGCTTACATGGTACCGTAACGGCGTTCGCCAGTTGTGGTGTGAACAAATATAGGTGTTATTGATGGTAAAAGGCTCGTGTTTGGTAGATACATAGGGGAAGTTAGGGAGAGGGGATGAGGGTTAAGGTGTGTCCATTACAGTCTTTGGTTTTGCAGTGTCACAGGAACTTGAATTTTTATGTTGTGTCGGTGGGGTATGCCTTTTTGAACAGGTTTGTTCAGATCCCTTATTTTATCATCCTCACTTTAATATTTCCTTATCTCTTGTTTGTCCTGTTTGTCTGTCCTAATTAGACCGTAAGCTCTGTCGAGCAGGGACTGTCTCTTCATGTTCAAGTGTACAGCACTGCGTACGTCTAGTAGCGCTTTAGAAATGATAGTAGTAGTAGTAGTAGTAGTTCTTTCCAAAAACCTAGGTGGTTGTACGTTGTTTTTACTATTTTTGGCAGTGCGTTCCATAGTTGTGCGCTTAAGTAAGAAAAGCTGGATGCATAAGTTGATTTGTATTTGAGTCCTTTAGTACTTGGGTAGTGGAGATTTAGGTAAGTTCGTGCTGATCTTGTAGTGTTTCTGATTGGTAGGTCTATGAGGTCTATCATGTATCTTGGGAGTTCTCCATAGTGATCTGTCCATTGTGTTTCTGTCCATTTAATATCTGTTATTATTAGGTTCTGATCAGTTGAAAGTTTATGCGAGATGAGGTCGAGTGTGTGCCCTTTGACCTGTGTTGCTTGCATATGTGGCCATTTGAGATCCCATAAGTGGAGGACTTCCTTACATTCTCGTGTGTAGAGTAACGAGTAAACGATAAAACTCAAAGCAAACAGTTCTCAATGTTAAAATGAAGTACTCCAAAAATTAGGAGGAAAAAGCTTCTAAGAGCTCCAGGAATGTTAGCCTTCGGAGCTAAGTCTCTTCATCATCGGCATTAAAAAAAACCTCCTATTGTACACAAACTGTTTGCTGTTAAATGACTGGTTGCTGATTTTACTTGTAGACTTTAAAAATTTCAATAAAAATTGAAGCAGTTTGTGTACAATAGGAGGTTTTTTATGACGATGAAGAAGAGATTTAGCTCCGAAGGCTAACATGCCCGGAGCTCTTTGAGGCTTTTTCCTCCTATTTTTTGAATACTTCTTCATTATAACACTGAGAACTGTTTGAGTTTTGGTTTCTGTATAGACCATCTTCCATCTGTAGGCATGTTGAAGTCCCTAAGCATGAGTGTCAGTGAAGAGTCGGTTTACTAGCTTAAACTTAATCTTCAAGAGAATTAGTCTAAATTTAATTTATTATTATTTTTTAACTTTTAAGGGGAGCAGGAGGGGAAGACCATGGGAATTCTGAGGGAGAAATTCAAAGAATGAACAAAGTACTCTTAGCAGCAAGAAGAAAATAATCTTGAGGCAAAACGCATGCTCTGCATGCGGTTCTCAGCTTTGATAAATGACATACCAGTAACTCACAAGGGTGGCCGAGTTATTCTGCTTGTTACCAGAGAAAACATAACTGCGGTCAGCTTACTGAAAGAGTCCTGAAATATCACACAATGTCAGTGGCTGGAAAAGGAAGCTGGGAGCTCTCTGCATTGACGTGGTCTTACCTCTTTGATGGCAGACATCTTGATGGTCTCATAGTAGTGAAGAGGTGCACTGGGAGAGTTCATGTTGTAGCCAAATCCAGCAACAGCCACTTCATCACAGTTGTGGAGAGCCATAGTTACTGCTACACTGCCTAGTGTTGGGATATTCTGCGTGAAATGATAAAACAAAAAGACTATTACCTCTTATTTTATTTATTTAAAATATTTGTAATCTACTCAATCCAATGTTCTGGGGTGGTGGTGGGGGGGAGGGTGTACAAGCAAACATTCATAAGACAATCAAACATGCAATAAAAACAAATACAAATAAAAAGATTGATAGGACCTTTGTCCTAAGTCTGAAGATTTCAATGGTGGTAATTTTAGAAATTCTATTTTTGTTTTGGACCTTTGAAAACTGGCATTTAGACGTCTGTATTGTATGTATGGATGTCCAAAAGCTGGATATGGACATCTCACACTGCAGTATGTCCATATTTCAAGGGGGAGTGGTCTAGGCAAGTTTTGGGCAGAAGTTAGGAGGACCCAAAATATGGATGTTGAACTCTGATTACAGACAGGAAAAGGAAGTCCAAGTCTAAAAAGATGGACATCCAGGTTACAGAAAGGTTGAACAGCTGTCCACTGCAAGAAAGATGGCCGCTGTGTAGACATCGCGTGGCTGGTGCTGCTCCCAAAACCTGCTCACATCGTGGCCTGTAACGGAGCCGTTTTGGTGTTTGCCCCAGACAGAGAACAAAGTTGGGGTGCAGCCGTTGGGTACTTGGAGGGTACTTCAAGTCACTTCACTGGCTCCCTGTCCGCTTCCGCATACAGTTCAAACTTCTCTTACTGACCTTTAAATGCATCCATTCTGCAGCCCCCCATTACCTCTCCTCTCTCCCTACATTCCTCCCCGTAAACTCCGCTCGCTGGACAAATCTCTCTTGTCATCCCCCTTCTCCTTCACTGCTAATTCCAGGCTTCGTTCCTTTTCCCTCGCGGCACCTTATGCCTGGAATGGACTTCCTGAGCCTGTACACCTAGCTCTATCTCTACCTATTTTCAAATCTATGCTGAAAACCCACCTTTTCACCACTGCTTTTGGCTCCTAACCACTACTCAGTTCCCCTATCCTTGTTCCTTCTCACCCAGTACTTTCCTCGCCCTTAATTGTCTTGTCTGTCTGTATTTTTAGATTGTAAGCTCTATCGAGCAGGGACTGTCTCTCTGTGTCAGGTGTTCAGCGCTGCGTGCGTCTGGTAGCGCTATACAAATGTTAATAATAATAATAATAAGGCAAGATGGCGTCTGAATAGGACGTGTGTGAACAGCTCCTCACTCAACTCCCTCTTGCTGTTTTTTTTTCTTTAAAAAAATACATTTCCATGCCCAAGAGAAGGGGCAAACAGAGGGCTTACCCTGCTCCCTCTGCAAGACAGGAATTGGGACCGATGGACCGTTTCACTGTTCCCAGAGTAGAATTGACTGGGCAACAACCCTTGCTGCAGGAGGGATCGATGAGAGGAGAACCGACCTACCTGCCTGAGGGAGAGACCACTCTGAGCCCAGAGGAACGGAGTCCTCCTTCGATGCCGGCAATGCTGGCAGACCAGAGCCCTGGATTGACTAGACCCGATGAGGAGATGTCTGATCTGGGAGCAGGGGCAGACTCTGCTAGCAGAACGCCGAGTGCAGCAGTGCTGGTGGTTACTGCTGAGAATACCGAAGGAGCAGGAGTTGAATCACAAGAGAGCAAGACTGGCTCTAAGAAAGGAGCTCAGGAAGAGGTAACATTGAAATTATTTCCTAAAAAACCGGAGAAAATAACCCTAGAAAAAATTTGGGATGCTTTGGAATGTTTAGAAGATTCTTTAACCCAGAAATGATCTCCAACAGTTAAAGTTACTCAATCAAATCAAGCTAAATAGTAGACTTGGAAAAACAGTTGGAACAAACTAAAACTTTTGAACAATTATACTTGAAACAAATCAAATTAAAGAGAGTCAAATAACTTTAATAAAAGAAAATGTATATTTACATAGGAAAATAGAAACTTTAGAAAATCTACAAAGGATGAAAACATTGAGATTTATACATTTTCCTAAAGTTCCAGCAGTGGCTCCTTTAATAACATTTAAAAGATATCTTTCTGAAGTATTAAAAATTACTGAACAATTGTTTCCACCTGTAGCAAGGATTTATTATTTGGCTCCCTATGTTAAGAAACCAAGTGAGCGCATAATACCATCTATGGAAACCCCATTTGAGGAGCTAAATTTGAATTTATCACAAACAATTGAAGATGAACTATGTGCAGTACAACCTGCTACATTAATTATAGACTTTGTTCTACAGCCGGATCGGGACTGGATCTTGAAAACTTTCTTTAAACATAGACATGAAGTCTTTCTGAATTGCAAAGTCAAAGTATTTCCTGATATTGCTAGACAAACTCAGAAAAGACGTCAGTCTTTTTTGAAACTTCGTGATCGTGTATTGTTACAGGGGGGAATTTTCTGGCTTAATTTTCCTTGCAAATGTGTTGTTAAATTTCAATCAATTAAATATGTTTTCTTTGAGAGTGATCAGTTAGCAAAATTCCTGGACTCCAGACAAGAACCAGCCGTAAACTCTCTTGTGCTTCCTCCATTAGTATCTACTCCGTGATAGGATAAGTGGGAATATGTTCTACTCATTTTTTCCTATGTTAACCAATTTTTGAATAGTGCCTTGCCTATAATTGTGGACTTTAGCAGTAATTATCATTTAATAGATTTTCTTTATAAAATATTTTCTTGTATGGTATGGTAATACTCCTTTTCTGTACAAGTGTTTCTTGTAAAATTCATTAAAATTACAAATAAAATAAAAAAAAATAATAATAATTAAAGCACAACATCTCCTTAATCTTCCAGTGTTTCCTGTCTCCCTTCTTCTCCCCTGAATGTGAAACCAGCAAGGGATAACAGGCTCTATGACAGCTTCAGGTATTAAGAACATTCTTAAGAGAGCAGCATGCAAGTCTGAGGAGTAGCCTAGTAGTGCAGTGGACTGAGAATTACGGGGCTCAGGTTCAAATTCCACTTCAGCAACTTAAAAAAAAATTGTGAGCCCTCCAGGAACAGAAAAATACCTACTGTACCTGAATATATAAAGTTTCAAGTTTATTATGACTTGATATAACATCCTCTGAGGAACCTTTCAGAGCAGTTAATACTACACCCTGTCCTTTATCCTCACCTATTTATTCCCTTACCCTTAATTGTTCTGTCTGTTTACCTGTCTTATCTAGATTGTAAGCTCTTTGAGCAGGACTGTCTTTTTGTGTATGGTGTACAGTGCTGCGTATGCCTTGTAGCACTATAGAAATGATAAATAGTAGTAGTAGTAGAACGGAAATACATTTTAAGATAGGAAAGAGGAAATAGAGATTGGCCATGAGCCTGGAGGTTATTGAAGTGGTGTACATTCAAGTACAGAAGGTATTTTTCTGTTCTTGAATGGTTCAAATTAAAAAAAAAAATCGCAGATAGCTGAAGTGGGATTTGAATCTGGGTCCCCTGAATCTCAACCCCCTGCTCTAACCATTAGGCCACTCCTTTGCTCTGCATTGAAGTCTTGAAAGCTTTTCTAAAATCAAGAAGACCGAGACACTTGATGGTGTTGGCCTGCGGGAAATGTCTGACCTGCAACTGTTGCTCCACTGGTGGGCTAATTTTCAAAAGAGAAGGACGCCCATCTTTTGACATAAATCGGAAGATGGACGTCCTTCTCCCAGGATCGTCCAAATCGGTATAATCGAAAGCCGATTTTGGATGTCCCAAACTGCTTTCCATCGCAGGGATGGCCAAAGTTCAAAGGGGCGTGTCGGAGGCATAGCGAAGGCGGGACTTGGGCATGCCTAACACTTGGACATCCTTGACCCATAATCGAAAGAAACAAAGACATCCCTGATGAGCACTTGTACAACTTTACCTGGTCATGTTTTTCTTACAACCAAGGCACAAAAAGTTGCCTGAAATGACCAGGTGACCACCAGAGAGAATCGGAGATGACCTCCCCTTACTACCCCAGTGGTCACAAACCCCCTCCCACCCTCAAAAAATATCTTTAAAAATATTATCAGCCTCAGATGTCATACTCAGGTCCATCACAGCAGTATGCAGGTCCCTGGAGCAGTTTTAGTGGGTGCAGTGCACTTCAGGCAGGCGGACCCAGGCCCATACCCCCCCCTCTACCTGTTACATTTGTGGAGGAAACAGCAAGCCCTCCAAAACCCACCACAAACCTACTGTACCCACATCTAGGTGCCCCCCTTCACCGGTAAGGGCTATGGTAGTAGTGTACAGTTGTGGGTAGTGGGTTTGGGGGGGGGGGGTTGGGGGCTCAGCACACAAGGTAAGGGAGCTATGTATCTGGGAGCAATTTATGAAGTTTACTGCAGTGCCCCCTAGGGTGACCGGTTGGTGTCCTGGCATGTCAGGGGGACCAGTGCACTAGAAATGCTGGCTCCTCCCATGACCAAATGGCTTGCATTTGGTCGTTTCTGAGATGGATGTCCTTGGTTTCGAAAATAGCTGAAAATCAGAAACATCCATGTCTAGGGACGACCATCTCTAAGGACGACCACATTTCAGGATTTGGACGCCCCTGACCGTATTATCGAAATGAAAGATGGACGTTCATCTTGTTTCGAAAATACGGGTTTCCCTGCCCCTGGATCAGGACATTTTGCGAGGATGTCCAAATCGAAACGAGGACGTCCCTTTCAAAAATGCCCCTCTGAGTGATCCAGAGACAGTGGTGTACCAAGGGAGGGGTGGAGGGTGTGGTCCGCCCTGGGTGCAGGCAGTAAGGAGGTGCACTAAGAAGTCGCGTGGCTGTCGGCTCTGCTGGTCCCCTGCTCCAGAATAGAAAGTTGACATCAGACGGGAAAGGAGACTGGCAGAGCCAACAACCACGCAACTGCTCAGCGCAACCCCTTACTGCTTGGATGGAGGGAGGGTGTGGGGGGGGTGTGATGCACCTGGAGAAGGGAGGTGCTCAATAACAGCAACCAAGCTAGGTATACCACTGTCCAGAGGTTGGTGCAGGTACTATAAGACATGCCCCTGCCTTGCTGTCATCAAGAGACCTTAGCATCAAATGGGCATGCCAGGCCTATTGGGTGCCCCTCGGAACACTGCAGGAGCTTTTTTTTTTTTTTTAAGAAATTTGTGAGTCCAGAACTTGTCAACTTTGAGAACTCAAAATGTAAGTGCATTTATATTATTTTTCCTAATATGGGTAAAAGCCAGACTGAAGGTGATGGCAACTGGACTGTACAGGTCTTTATCTGCCGTCATTTACTATGTTACTATGTTCTAATACTCCTGTAAAGATTCCTATGGACAAACGAGTTTTGATGGGGTCAGTTTCTGCTTCCTGACTAAACTGAACAAATCTGCGAGTGGTGTATATTTCAACTGCACAGGTCCCCTTCTCCAGCCCCAACCCCTCCCTTGGAGTGACAGTCCAGGGGGAAGCTGGAGCACCTGTGCAAGTAATACTTTTAATGGAGAGAGGCTCTGGTGTTTCACTACCTAAGCCATTATTTTTTCTAATGGCATGGAGGACCAAGTGGGACCACCATTAGATTCACAAGATATTCTCGCAAAGAAAGTTGCGAGAAGTTTGGACAGTAGGTATCAGAATTGAAGCAGTTATGTCAGTTTCCCCAAGAGACTGTGACTAAGGGCCTCTTTTATCAAGCCAGGCTAGTGGTTCATGCGGGGAAAAGCCAAAGAGTCCATTCAAAGTGAATGGGCTTTGTCAGCATTACCGCACCGGAAGCCACTAGCGCAGCTTGATAAAAGACACCTAAGTTGGAGGAGGTGGACAAAATATTTCTTCAGCTTGAAAAAAATTTTCAATTGTTGGAATCTCAGGTCTCTACTTTGCAATCTGTGAGTTCCTTGGCAAATAAGGGACAGCCTTTCTACTCATTTTAGGGTGGGATGGCTGGAAAAGTTCCCAAGTACATAAAACATAGTAACATACTATGTGACAGCAGATAAAGGCCTGCATGGTCCATCCAATCCACCCATCAGTCACATTCATTATTAATTCAGGATTAAATCAACAATGAACATGATATTATATACTTGATCATGGTCTTTCTTTGTTGTTTCTGGGATATAGACCGTACAAGTCTGCCTGGCTCTGTCCTTATGTTCCAATTATTGGAGTTGCTGTCAAAGACCACTTCAGCCTATATAAATCTGTCTTGTCATTTGCGGGTCACAGTCTATAAAAGTCTGCCCGGCATTGTCCTCAAATTCCAAATTACTGGAGTTTTCATTGAAGCTCTCTCCAGCCCATCCTAAACCAGACTGCTATTTGCAGGCCTCCTGAATATACAAGCCAGCCCAGCACCAGCCTTAGTTGATACAGCCAGAGTTGCCATCTAAGCACCACTTGACATACAAACACATATGCAACCCTTTAAGTTTTATTTTTTATATCATTCATTTTCTAAATACAGATCCTCCGTGTTCATCCCATGCCTTTTTGAATTCTGCCACACTTTTTTTCTCCACCACTGCATCAACCCACCTTCTCTGAGAAAAATAATTTTCTGACATTACTCTTAAGTCTACCACCCCACAACCTCAATTCATGTCCTCTAGTTTTACCAGTTTCCCTTCTCTGGAAAATATTTATTTCTATATTAATACCTTTCAAGAATTTAAATGTCTGTATCATATCTCTCCTCTCCTCTAGGGTATACATATTCAGGTCTTCCAGTCACTTCTCATATGTCTTTTGGCACAAGCCCTATATCATTTTTGTTGCCTTCCTCTAGACTGTTTCAAGTCTTCTTACATCTTTAGCAAGATGCGGTCTCCAAAATTGAACACAATACTCTAAATGGGGCCTCACCAAAAACTTGTACAGGGCATCAACACCTCCTTTCTTCTGCTGGTTACCCCTCTCTCTATACAGTCTAGCATTCTTTTTGCCACGGCCATCATCTTGTCACACTGTTTCGTCGCCCTCAGATCCTCTCATCCCAAGGTTCCTCTCCTTGTCTGTGCGTATCAGCCTCTCACCACCTAACACATAAGTCTCCCTTGGATTTCTACTCCCTAAGTGCATCACTTTCCACTTCTTTGCATTGAATTATAATTGCCAAACATTAGACCATTCTTCTAACTTTTGCAGATTTTTTTCATGTCTTCCACTCCCTCTGTTAAAAATCTTGGTATCATCTGCAAAAAGGCATACATTAACTTCTAACCCTACGGCAATGTCGTTCACAAAAATACTGAACAGAATCGGTGCCAGCACCGATCCTTGAGGCACTCCACTACTCACTTTTCATCAGGGCCACCGAGAGACTAGGCCAGGCCCGGGAGAAGGCCGCCCCTGGGGCCCCCCCACCCGAGGTCGCCGGGCCTCCCTCCACTCGCCACCGGGCCCTCTCTCCACCCCTGGGCCCTCTGCACTGACCTTAAGCGCCTCACCTTCGAAAGCGCAGCAACAAGCAGTGGCAGACCACTCCTTCCTTCCGTGTCCAGCCCTCGTGGAAGTTAAGTCAGACGAGGGCGGGACACAGAAGGAAGGAGTGGTCTGCTGCTGCTTGCTGCTCTTTCGAAGGTGAGGCGCTTAAGTTCAATGCCAGGGAGCGATGGAGGGTGGGCAGGCTGGACTGCGGCGGCGACACCGGCACCCCCCCCCCCCCCCCCGGAGGCCCGGGGAATTTTGTCCCCATCCCCCCCTCTCGGCGGCCCTGCTTTTCATTCCTCCGAGTCAATTCCATTAACTACCACCATCTGGTGTCTGCTTGTCAACCAGTTCCTAATCCAGTTCACCACTTTGGGTCCTAACTTCAGCCTGTCAAGTTTATTCAAGGGTCTCCTATGAGGAACCGTGTCAAAGGCTTTGCTGAAATCTAAGTAGATTACATCTAGCGCATGTCCTCAATCCAATTCTCTTGTCACCTAGTCAAAGAATTCAATCAGCTTCATTTGGCACTATTTACCTTTGATAAAACTATGTTGTCTCGGATCTTGTAATCTATTGGATTCCAGGAAATTCACTATCCTTTCTTTCACCATCACTTCCTTTACTTTTCCAAACCTAAAGACTGGTGCATATAACAAGAACAGTCTAATTCAGGGACCTGGTCTTGCAGATATTTTTGATAGCATTTGAGAAGGACCAAATGCTGAGCATCCAACCAATAGGCTTCAGTATACAATTCACGAGAGGAGGACGAAAGAGCCGCCAGTGGCAAAGAGATCATATTAGCCCTCTCCTCAAGTCACTTCATTGGCTCCCTATCCGTTTCTGCATACAGTTCAAACTTCTCTTATTGACTAACATAAGTACATAAGTATTGCCACACTGGGACAGACCAAACATTCATCAAGCCCAGCATCCTGTTTCCAACAGTGGCCAATCCAGGCCACAAATACCTGGCAAGATCCCAAACAAGCTCAATATATTTTATGCTGCTTATCCCAGAAATAAACAGTGGCTTTTCCTCAAGTCAATTTAATAATGGTCTATGGACTTTTCCTTTAGGAAGCCGTCCAGACCCTTTTTAAACCCTGCTAAGCTAACCGCCTTTACCACATTCTTTGGCAACGAATTCCAGAGTTTAATTACACGCTGCGTGAAGAAAATGTTTCTCCAATTCATATTAAATTTACTACTTTGAAGCTTCATCGCATGCCCCCTAGTCCTAGTATTTTTGGAAAGAGTAAACAAATGATTCACGTCTACTCGTTCCACTCCACTCATTATTTTATAGACCTCTGTCATATCTCCCCTCAGCCGTCTCTTCTCCAAGCTGAAGAGCCCTAGATGCTTCAGCCTTTCCTCATAGGGAAGTCGTCCTTCTCTGTACCTTTTCTAATTACACTATCAAGCTTATTTTCGAAAGAGAAGGATGCCCGTCCTTCTCACAGGGTCGCCCAAATCAGCATAATCTAAAGCCGATTTTGGGCGTCCCCAACAGCTTTCCGTCGCGGGGACAACCAAAGTTCACGGGGGCGTGTCGGAGGCGTAGCGAAGGTGGGACTTGGCCATGCCTAACACATGGGCGTCCTCGATCCATAATGGAAAAAAAAGGGCGTCCCTGACGAGCACTTGGCCGACTTTACCTGGTCCTGTTTTTCTTACGACCAAGGCACAAAAAGGTTTTCGAAATGACGAGATGACCACCCGAGAGAATCAGGGATTACCTCCCCTTACTCCCCTAGTGGTCACTAATCCCCTAGTGGTCACTAATCCCCTCCCACCCTCAAAAAATATCTTTAAAAATATTTTGTGCCAGCCTCTATGCCAGCCTCAAATGTCATACAGCAGTATGCAGGTCCCTGGAGCAGTTTTAGTGGGTGCAGTGCACTTCAGGCAGGCGGACCTAGGCCCATCCCCTCCCTACCTGTTACACTTGTGGTGGTAAATGTGAGCCCTCCAAAACCCACCACCAACCACTGTACCCACATCTAGGTGCCCCCTTCACCTGTAAGGGCTATGGTAGTGGTGTACAGTGGTGGGTAGTAGGTTTTGGGGGCTCAGCACACAAGGTAAGGGAGCTATGTTCCTGGGAGCAATTTCTGAAGTCCACTGCAGTGCCCCCTAGGGTGCCCGGTTGGTGTCCTGGCATGTCAAGGGGACCAGTGCACTACGAATTCTGGCTCCTCCCACGACCAAAGGGCTTGCATTTGGTCGTTTCTGAGATGGGCCTCCTTAGTTTCCATTATCGCCGAAAATCAGAAACGACTAAGTCTAGGGACGACCATCTCTAAGGACAACCTAAATGTCAACATTTGGGCGTCCACGACTGTATTATCAAAACGAAAGATGGATGTCCCATCTTTTTTCGATAACACGGGTTTCCCTTCCCCTGCACCAGAATGTTTTGCAAGGACATCCTCAGCAAAACTTGGGCGTCCCCTTCGATTATGCCCCTCCACATCTTTTTTGAGATGCGGCGACCAGAGTTGAACACAATATTTGAGGTGCGGTCAAACCATGGACCCATACAAAGGCATTATAACGTCCTCACTTTAGTTTTCCATTCCTTTCCTAATAATATCTAACATTCTATTTGCTTTCTTAGCCACCGCAGCACACTGAGAAAGCAAATAGAATGTGCATTCACTCTGCAGCTTCTCAGTACCTCTCCATTCTTAATTCTCCTTACACTCTTCTCCAGGAATTCCATTCATTGGGTAAATCTTTCTTATCTGTACCCTTCTCCTCCACTGCTAACTCCAGACTCCGTTCCTTTTACCTTTCTGCACCATATGCCTTGAATAGACTTCCTGAGCCAGTACTTCAAGCTCCATCTCTGGCCATCTTCAAATCTAGGCTAAAAACCCATCTTTTTGAGGCTGCTTTTAACTCCTAACCCTACTCACTTGTTCAGTACCAATGCCCGTTTTATCATTCCCACTTTAAGAAATTCCCTTATCCCTTATTTGTCCCATTTGTCTGTCCTGATTAGATTATAAGTTCTGTCGAGCAGGGACTCTCTCTTCATGTTGAAGTGTACAGCGCTGCATACGTCTAGTAGAGCTATAGAAATTGTTAAGTAGTAGTTAGTAGTAGTAGCAACTGGTAGAATTGAAAAAGAGCAGTGCCAATCAACCCAAACTCTGCCTGTAAATCTGCAAAAGATTTCAACGCCCAGAGTCCTCCCAGAGTCAGAGGTACTGTGGAACCAATCATTCACATGGTATATTCCACAAGTGAGTGAAAAAAGTTGTAAGTGACCTCCTGTACGAATATGAAATAGACAGCGCCTTTTTTAGCCCACTTCATAAAGGCTGCATCTGTCATACCAGGAAAGGAAAGGGAATGGGACTTGATATACTGCCTTTCTGTGGTTACAATCAAAGTGGTTTACATACTGTATACAGGTACTTATTTTGTACCTGGGGCAATGGAGGGTTAAGTGACTTTGCCCAGAATCACAAGGAGCTGCGGTGGGAATCCAACCCTATTCCCCAGGATCAATGTTCGCTGCACTAACCACTAGGCTACTCCTCTACAAATGGGAAGCAGAGGGGTAGTTCTAACTTCACTCCTGATGAGTTGGCCTAATTTCTTCCATACCATTTGAAAGGGGACATAAAAACAAGAATCAGACCAACGTAGCATATGGGCATGCAGGCATCCCCTAAGGTCACTTCCTTCATCCATGCCGAAAAGTCAGAGGTACTGTGGAACCAATCATTCACGTGGTATATTCCACAAGTGAGTGAAAAAAGTTGTAAGTGACCTCCCGTATGAATATGAGAAATGGAGCGGCAGCACCTGCAAAAGATAAAGCTACTGGGGTAGGATCAACATGTTGTACAAAGATATACGCCCAAAGAAAGGCACCTGAAAATCCTTCCACAACTGCAAATGACTGGAGGTAGCCTCCTGCATTGGCGCAAAATTGACCCAAGCAATAGCTGTCAAGTCACATGGCATCCAAACCCCAAGATATTTCCCTCCCTCCGATATTCAGCACTACTTAAATGACCAGAACAGCTGCTGACCAGTTAAGCAGTGCTTAATCGGCTATCCACTGATATTCAGCGGGACATAACCAGCTATCCTCCACTGAATATCCCTGGTTAGTGGCTAGCAGATTGCCGGTTATATCTGCTAATTTTTAAAGTCAGTTTAGCGGGCATATTTGGCCGCATGAAAAGGTGGGATATCTTTGGCCAGTTTAAAGATAACCGGCTAAGTCTATCAACTTTGCCGGTTATCTTTAAATCAGCCAAAAATAAACCCGATATTCAATGTCGGTCACCGGAAATGGTCCAGCATTGAATATCAGGGCTCAGCACCAACTGCAGGAGTTAGCCACAGTTCTGTCACATCTGCAGTGGTAAAGGAAGTGCCATGGATTTAGCTAGATTCAAAGTCAGGCCCGAGAATAATCAAATTCATCAATCACACTTGACACTTGCGGCAGGGACATCAAAGTTTCCAATAAAGTAAGCAACAAATCTGCGTAAGTTAAGATCTTTACTCTGGCAAATCCTAACAGCAAGCCATATATATCTGGGTCCAGCTGTATAGCGCACAATGAAGGCTCCAAATAGAGCAATGGGAACAATGGGCAACCCTGACGAGTGCCCTGTTCAGTGGGAAAAGAGGGTGTTTGAATCAAATTCATCAGCTCCGCAACAGCCAGAGAAGTTGTACAACTGGCACACAGCTTGATAGAACAAGTCAGTAATCCCAACACACTGTAAAGCGGCAAATAAGTAATCCCATTTAACTTGATCAAAAGACTTACTGGCATCCAAATTCACCACCAGCCCCTCCGTTCCAGCTTCCTGGGCACAAGACAGAGCCAACAACAAGTGCGTACCCATTATAAAACCCTCCTGGTGGTCACCAACTAAAGAGGGCAATACTTCCTACCAAGCAAGTAGCTAGAATGCACAGAATGCGGGCCAACAGCTTCACGTCAACGTTGAACAGCAATATAGGCCTATAACACTCACAACTTGTACCCTGTTTCACAGGCTTAGGGATCAAAGAAATTAAAGCTGCATTTGCGTACATAGAAAACGCGCCACATTGCAAGCTGTCATCATAGTAGTCTTACAAGGGACCCAGCAGTGAAGTGGTCAGCATCTTATAAAATACCGGTGAAAACCCGGTCCCGGAGTCATATGAGACTTAAGGCATTTAAAGTCCTGCTGCAACTCCTTTGCCTGCACCAGCACAATCAAATTTTCCTGCTGCTCAGAAGTTAAGACCGGCAACCCAGAATCCTCCAGATAATCACTAAGAAACGGCTCTTCATTAGTCTTGGGGGCTGCATAAAACCTCTTAAAATGTTCATAAAACTGGATCGCAATGTCTCGTGGTTGATGAAAAACCTGACCATCTGGCAACAGAAGACAAGCAACATAGCGAGATCCCTGACACTGCTTAATGACCTGGGCCAATAGCCTTCCCAGGTGACTAAGAAACCGATGAAATCGGTACTTCTGACACAGCTGCATCCTTCGAGTTCACTCACGAATTAGTGAGCTTAAAGCAGTCTGTCTTGCAAAAAAGCCTCTCGAGCTGTCTTGGTTGAGTACTGGAGTACATAAGTACATAAGTAATGCCATACTGGGAAAAGACCAAGGGTCGATCGAGCCCAGCATCCTGTCCACGACAGCGGCCAATCCAGGCCAAGGGCACCTGGCAAGCTTCCCAAACGTACAAACATTCTATACATGTTATTCCTGGAATTTTGGAGTTTTCCAAGTCCGTTTAGTAGCGGTTTATGGACTTGTCCTTTAGGAAACCGTCCAACCCCTTTTTAAACTCTGCTAAGCTAACCGCCTTCACCACTTTCTCCGGCAACGAATTCCAGAGTTTAATTACACGTTGGGTGAAGAAATATTTTCTCCAATTTGTTTTAAATTTACTACACTGTAGTTTCATCGCATGCCCCCTAGTCCTAGTATTTTTGGAAAGCGTGAACAGACGCTTCATATCCACCTGTTCCACTCCACTCATTATTTTATATACCTCTATCATGTCTCCCCTCAGCCGTCTCTTCTCCAAGCTGTATAGCCCTAGCCTCCTTAGTCTTTCTTCATAGGGAAGTCGTCCCATCCCCGCTATCATTTTAGTCGCCCTTCGCTGCACCTTTTCCAATTCTACTATATCTTTCTTGAGATGCGGCGACCAGAATTGAACACAATACTCAAGGTGCGGTCGCACCATGGAGCGATACAACGGCATTATAACATCCTCACACCTGTTTTCCATACCTTTCCTAATAATACCCAACATTCTATTTGCTTTCTTAGCCGCAGCAGCACACTGAGCAGAAGGTTTCAGTGTGTTATCGACGACGACACCCAGATCCCTTTCTTGGTCCGTAACTCCTAACGTGGAACCTTGCATGACGTAGCTATAATTCGGGTTCTTTTTTCCCACATGCATCACCTTGCACTTGCTCACATTAAACGTCATCTGCCATTTAGCCGCCCAGTCTCCCAGTCTCGTAAGGTCCTCTTGTAATTTTTCACAATCCTGTCGCGATTTAACGACTTTGAATAACTTTGTGTCATCAGCAAATTTAATTACCTCGCTAGTTACTCCCATCTCTAAATCATTTATAAATATATTAAAAAGCAGCGGTCCTAGCACGGACCCCTGAGGAACACCACTAACTACCCTTCTCCATTGTGAATACTGCCCATTTAACCCCACTCTCTGTTTCCTATCCTTCAACCAGTTTTTAATCCACAATAGGACATTTCCTCCTATCCCATGGCCCTCCAATTTCCTCTGTAGCCTTTCATGAGGTACCATGTCAAACGCCTTTTGAAAATCCAGATACACAATATCAACCGACTCCCCTTTGTCCACATGTTTGTTCACTCCTTCAAAGAATTGAAGTAAATTGGTCAGGCAAGATTTCCCCACACAAAAGCCATGCTGACTTGGTCTCAGTAATCCATGTCCTCGGATGTGCTCTGTAATTTTGTTTTTAATAATAGCCTCTACCATTTTCCCAGGCACCGACATCAGACTCACCGGTCTATAATTTCCCGGATCTCCCCTGGAGCCTTTTTTAAAAATGGGCGTTACATTGGCCACCCTCCAATCTTCCGGTACCATGCTCGATTTTAAGGATAAGTTGCATATCACTAGCAGTAGCTCCGCAAGCTCGTTTTTCAGTTCTATCAGTACTCTAGGATGAATACCATCTGGTCCAGGAGATTTGCTACTCTTCAGTTTGCCGAACTGCCCCATTACGTCCTCCAGGTTTACCGTGAAGTCAGTAAGTTTCTCCGACTCGTCCGCTTGAAATACCATTTCCGACACTGGTATCCCACCCAAATCTTCCTCGGTGAAGACCGAAGCAAAGAATTCATTCAGTCTCTCCGCTACGTCTTTGTCTTCCTTGATCGCCCCTTTTACCCCTCGGTCATCCAGCGGCCCAACCGATTCTTTTGCCGGCTTCCTGCTTTTAATATACCGAAAAAAATTTTTACTATGTTTTTTTGCCTCTAATGCTATCTTTTTTTCATACTCCCTCTTGGCCTTCTTAATCTGCGCCTTGCATTTGCTTTGACACTCCTTATGCTGTTTCTTGTTATTTTCAGACGGTTCCTTCTTCCATTTTCTGAAGGCGTTTCTTTTAGCCCTAATAGCTTCCTTCACCTCACTTTTCAACCAGGCCGGGTGTCTTTTGGACTTCCGTAGGAGTAGGGAGTAGGGAGTAGTGTGATCAGCAGAGTTCTTCCAAAAAAACATCAAGACAAGGAATCTAGTGGAAAACAATCTTTATTCTTCAAGACCCAACACAGCACTTTGTTTCGGCAAAAAGCCTACGTCAGGGGTCTGTGTTTGAAATCACTAGAAGATATATCACGCAATGTAATCACTGGATAAAGATGTGATCCTGGAGCGGAGGTCAGCATATAAGTACACAGTACAAAGTACCAAAATGGGTTGAGTGCTGAACATAGGACCACTTTGCAAGTGCCAGCTTCTTCTCAAGATATCTTGGGCTGTTTGACACTCACGTACTGCAACAAAGACAATAATATCATCTCTAAGAACAGCTTTAGCGGTATCCCATAAGAGCTGCGGAGTGCCCAAATATTGTTCATTAGAGGTGAGGTAATCCTGCCACTTTTTAGACAATATGCTTGAAAGCTAATATCATCTTCCTACAAGTATGAAGGAAACCTCCACCCACCCTGAGGCAGGGAGAAACCACCCAAGTCAAATCGCACCCATAAAAGGAGTGATCAGACACCTCCTGTGGACCAATCTCAGTGCTGGAAATGCCAGCAAACAGAGCATGTGAGACAAGCACATAATCTGAGACCAGGTGTGATGCGCCTGAGAAAGATGGGTTTAATTTCTTTCTCCCAAGTGCAATAAGTGCCATGGATCAACCAGGTCTGGTATATTACAGAGACAGCAAACCCCTTTACTTCACTGCGTTCATCCGGAGCAGATCTCCTGCCCGTTCAATCCAATTCAAAATCCAGAACTCTATTAAGGTCACCCGCTATCACCAGTGGAGCGGTCAAATTGCAAGCCCCAATCTTGGCTAACAGTTCAAAAAAGGAGTGATCATAGACATCAAGAGAATATATCATTAACAGAAAAACTCAGTTCCCAGGTATGTAACTTTCAGAAGAAAATAACGCCCCAGGGGATTCACAAGGTAGATTTTTGTGAATGACAGCCATGCCCCTTCTTACGTGGCATAGAAGAGAAATAGATCTCCCCCAACCAGTCCCTTTTCAATTTAAGATGTTCAGCAGTAGTCAACCTAGTTTCCTGAAGACAAGCAATGTCCCAAAAAGAATGTTCAAAGACCCATCAACCATGAGAGTAGAAAAATACAAATGGGAGCAAAGGGTACAACAAAACTCCACAAAGGAAGGCTCCCTAGTGTCCCAGCCTCCACTAGGGCAGTCATCTTCTCCCTAAATGTATAAGACAAACCATCTGGAATGGACAAATGTTGGAGGAGTGGCCTAGTGGTTAGGGTGGTGGACTTTGGTCCTGGGGAACTGAGGAACTGAGTTTGATTCCCACTTCAGGCACAGGCAGCTCCTTGTGACTCTGGGCAAGTCACTTAACCCTCCATTGCCCCAGGTACAAATAAGTACCTGTATACAATATGTAAGCCGCATTGAGCATGCCATGAGTGGGAAAGCGCGGGGTACAAATGTAACAAAAACAAAAAAAAAATAAAGAGGAATGTAAAGAAAAACAAGCACTGGAGGGTTTTTAGCCGAAGAAGAGAGGATATTCTGTAGGTCATGAAGTAAGATTGATTGAATTTAGACCGCAGACATAGAGGATTTTCCTCCTATGCACTTTACTTCCTCTTTGGTTATCAAGATAAATACATGAAGAATATGAGGTTCATTTACAACCACATACTTTTGTAACCACATCTATGTTTTAGAAGGCAGTTTTCATTTATTGGTGGTTGTGTTCTTAAGTTTTTCAAGTCACCAGCTATAGATCTGTGGCCTTCATCCCCTTGTTGGGTAAGGTGATGGAGGGCATAGTTGCTTGCCAACTCTCGGATTACTTGAATTCCTTTTCCCTCCTACACTATTCACAATCAGGCTTTTGACCTAACAATAGTACAGGGACAGTCATTATCACACTCACTGCTAACTTCAGAAAAGAAATCAGCATAGGTAGGAAAATCATTCTTCTTCAATTTGACTTGTCTAGTGCATTTGATGTGGTCAATCACAATTTGCTGCCAGCACTAATGGACAATCTAGGAATAGGCAGGAATGTATTTAATTGGGTCCAAGGATGTTTAAAAACCAGATCCTGTCAGATCAAATCACAAAGCTCTATTTCTCTCCCATGGTCACTAGAATGTGGAGTGACACAGGGCTCTCCCCTATCACCCATCCTGTTCAATATCATGATGGCCCCTCTAGGGAAGTAAAGTTTCTGGATGCCCGAGGTTGCAAAAATTTAATTTACGCAGATGAGGGGGGTGTGTCAAGATGGCGGCGGAGTCGGATGTTTGAGTGGAGCGCTCTTGTGAAGCTGGCGAGGATTGTTTCTTTTTTCCTATCAATATGCCACACACTAAACGTAAAGCGGCGGTGAGAATGGTGCCCCCGCCCTCCTCAACCTCCACCCCGACCCAGCAGAACATCGAACGCTTCCTCACCGCTTCCTCGAAGAAAATGAGGGATACGGATCCCTTAGCGCTGACGACTGGAGAAGGGGAGTCAACGCTGGGAGAAGAAGTCTCCCTCTCTCCACCACCGATAACGTTGCCTCCGTGTCCAGCGTCAACTGCGGAGCTGGGGGTGATTTCTCGAACCGCCGGAAGTGCGATGAGAGACTCACCGAGCGAGGGACCAACCTCGCAGAAAACACTGTGTTCCGGGGTAAATCCTCTTGAGAAAATTCCGGAGATCAGCCTTGAGAACATTTGGCTTTTGCTGAATAAAATGGACTTGACGTTGCAAAAAACATCAGGCGAGGTAACAACTTTTAATTCTAAGTTTGAAGATCTGAAAATAACAGTTGATTCATTGAAGCAAGAATTGGTTACTAAAGTTACAAAATTGCAACAGGAAGTTGATTTACTTCAAACATTTAGAGACAATGTAGTTAAGGACAATACAGATATACGCCGAAAGATTGAACAATTAGAAAAATTTTAACCGGCGTCTGAATTTACGATGTTTAAACTTTCCTAAACTTCCTGGTTGTATCCCAATGGACCTCTTTAAAAGATATTTGCATGAAAATCTAAAATTTCCTTTGGAAGCAATTCCGCCTACTAATAAACTATATTATATTCCGAATGCTAGAAAGGAAGTTGGAGAGAAAAAAAGGTTCTGAAAATACAAATATAGACCTGAGCAATATTTCAGAACTACTGGAGCAATCTCTTGATGAAAAAACTGAAAGAGCGACACTCATTGTCTCATTTGCATTGAGCAAGATCTAAATGCTGTTATGAGATTATACTTCAAGAATATTAAAACCCTCTTTGGAGGTGAGAAAGTTTGGATTTATCCTGACGTAACGAAGCAGACCCAACAAAAGAGAAAAGCATTTCTTGCTTTGAGGAAGAGAACTGTGGAGGTGGGGGGTTCTTTCCTCTTAGCCTATCCGTGTAAATGTTTAATAAAATTGGGTGAAACAAAATATATATTTTATTCACCAGAACAGCTCAAAGTTCTCCTGGACTCGAAGCAACTATGAGTTAACAACAATAGGAATATTCGAGGAAACGCCGCATTTGTGTAGTAATGTTGTTCTTGCAATAATCTCAATTTAGAACGCCCCCCGTTATTTGGGGTCTAAGGAAGCTATAAATTTATATCCTGTAGATTATTTTCGTCTTTTTTTCCTTGTATATTTTATCCTTTCTTATGATTGATGAAAAATAAGTATTTCTTCTGTTCAAAATTTTTTGCTGTATTACTAAGACAAGGAATTCTTGTTAAATGTTTAAATTCTAATAAATATAATAATAATTTACGCAGATGATGTAACATTTATTTCCCTTTTTACAACAACATTGAAGACATGCTGAATAATGTTAAATCTGACCTTGACCTGATGGAAAATTGGGCCTCCACCTTTAAATTAAAATTAAACAGAGAAAAAAAAACAAATTCTTAATCTTATCTAACCCCTATCACACTATACATTACCGTAGCTTTACCACCAATCAAGAAATTTATCCATTGGAGTCACAATTAAAGATATTAGGAGTAATAATTTTTATTTATTACATTTGTATCCCACATTTTCCCGCATAACAGTAGGCTCAATGTGGCTCACAGGTTCCGGAGAGGAGTGTTTACCTACAGTACTCTCCTCTCCGGAACCTGTACCAACTCCGGGAATATATACAGAGTGGAAAATAGAGTAGCAGTAGGTGAAAGGAAGCTGAAAATGTTCTGGAAAACAGAATACAACACTGGGACGAATATATAAAGGGGTAAAATTGAAAGGGACGCCCAAATTTTTCTGAGGACGCACCTGCTGGACATCCCAGCGAAGGCATGGGGAAACCCACACCATCGAAACAAGATGGACGCCCATCCCTCGCCTCAACAATATGGTCGGGGACGCCGAAATCTGGAAACCTAGAATCGAGTATGTCTTTCGATGCCCAAGTTCAAGCAGCCACCGCAATATCTTCAAAACCTTGGTACAATCATTAGTACTAATCATACCCTGATTACTGTAATGCCATTTATGCCAGCTGCAAAGAATTGACTCGACGGCAGAGAAAGACCTGCACGGTCCATCCAGTCTGCTCAACAAGATAGCGAAAGCTACATACCTGTAGAAGGTATTCTCCGAGGACAGCAGGCTGATGGTTCTCACTGATGGGGTGACGTCCAGCGGCAGCCCAGGACCGGAAAATCTTCCCTAGCAAAAAAAGTTTGCTAGTCTCGCGCTCCCGAGCGAACCGCACATGCGCAGCCGTCTTCCCGCCTGATCGCGAGCGTGCTCGTCAGTCCAGTACATAGCTACGGTAAGGGAAGACACAACTCCGAAGGGGAGGTGGGCGGGATTGTGAGAACAATCAGCCTGCTGTCTTCGGAGAATACCTTCTACAGGTATGCAGCTTTCGCTTTCTCTGACAAGCAGGCTGCTTGTTATCACTGATGGGGTATACCTAGCCCCCAGGCTCACTCAAAACAATAAACATGGTCAATTGGGCCTTGCAACGGCGAGGACATAACTGAGATTGACCTAACATGTTAACAACTAACAGAGAGTGCAGCCTGGAACAGAATGAAAACGGGCCTAGGGGGGGGAGGAGTTGGATTCTAAACTCTAAACAGGTTCTGTAACACCAACTGCCCAAACCGACTGTCGCGTCGGGTATCCTGCTGAAGGCAGTAATAAAATGTGAATGTGTGGACAGAAGACCACGTCGCAGCCTTGCAGATCTCTTCAATAGTGGCTGACTTCAAGTGGGCCACTGACGCAGCCATGGCTCTAACATTGTGAGCCGTGACATGACCCTCAAGAGTCAATCCAGCCTGGGCGTAAGTGAAGGAAATGCAATCTGCTAGCCAATTAGATATGGTGCGTTTCCCTACAGCCACACCCCTCTTGCTGGGATCAAAAGAAATAAAACAATTGGGCGGACTGTCTGTGGGGGCTTGTCCGCTCCAAATAGAAGGCCAATGCTCTTTTGCAGTCCAATGTGTGCAGTTGACGCTCAGCAGGGCGGGTATGAGGCTTGGGAAAGAATGTTGGCAAGACAACTGACTGGTTCAGATGGAACTCCGACATCACCTTTGGCAAGAACTTAGGGTGGGTGCGGAGGACTACTCGATTATGATGAAATTTGGTATAAGGAGCATGAGCTACTAGGGCTTGAAGCTCACTGACTCTGCATGCTGAAGTTACTGCCACCAAGAAAATGACCTTCCAGGTCAAGTACTTCAGATGGCAGGAATCTAGTGGCTCAAAAGGAGGTTTCATCAGCTGGGTGAGAACGACATTGAGATCCCATGACACAGTAGGAGGTTTGATAGGGGGCTTTGACAAAAGCAAACCTCTCATAAAGCGAACAACTAAAGGCTGTCCAGAAATCGGCTTACCTTCTACACGGTAATAAAAAGCACTGATAGCACTAAGATGAACCCTTACGGAGTTGTTCTTAAGACCATACTCAGACAAATGTAGAAGGTATTCAAGCAGGGTCTGTGTAGGACAAGAGCGAGGATCTAAGGCCTTGCTGTCACACCAGACGGTAAACCTCCTCCATAGAAAGAAGTAACTCTTCTTAGTGGAATCTTTCCTAGAAGCAAGCAAGACTCTGGAGACCCCCTCCGAGAGACCCAAGGAGGCAAAGTCTACGCTCTCAACATCCAAGCCGTGAGAGCCAGGGACTGGGGGTTGGGATGCAGAAGCGCCCCCCTCGTTCTGAGTGATAGGGTTGGAAAACACTCCAATCTCCACGGTTCTTCGGAGGACAACTCCAGAATAAGAGGGAACCAGATCTGACAGGGCCTAGAAGGAGCAATCAGAATCATGGTTCTGCGGTCTTGCTTGAGTTTCAGCAAAGTCTTCCCCACCAAAGGTATGGGAGGATACGCGTACAGGAGGCCCTCCCCCCAATGTAGGAGAAAGGCACCCGACGCTAGTCTGCCGTGGGCCTGAAGTCTGGAAAAGAATTGAGGGACCTTGTGATTGATCTGAGTGGCAAAAAGGTCGATCAAGCCCCACGCTTGAAAGATCTTGCGTACGACTCTCGAGTTGAGAGACCACTCGTGAGGTTGCATTATCCTGCTCAACCTGTCGGCCAGACTGTTGTTTACGCCTGCCAAATAGGTGGCTTGAAGAAACATGCCGTTCCGGCGAGCCCAAAGCCACATTCTGACGGCCTCCTGACACAGGGGGCGAGATCCGGTGCCCCCCTACTTGTTGATATAATACATGGCAACCTGATTGTCTGAATTTGAATAATTTGATTGGACAACCGATTCTTGAAAGCCTTTAGAGCGTTCCAGACCGCTCGTAACTCCAGGAGGTTGATCTGCAGACCGGTTTCCTGGGGGGACCAACTCCCTTGAGTGTGAATCCCATCGACATGAGCTCCCCAACCCAGGAGAGATGCATCCGTCGTCAGCACTTTTTGTGGCTGAGAAATTTGGAATGGACGTCCCAGGGTCAAATTGGATCGAATTGTCCACCAATGCAGGGATTTGAGAAAATCTGTGGACAGTAGGATAACATCTTCTAGATCCCCTGTGGCCTGAAACCACTGGGAAGCTAGGGTCCATTGAGCTGATCTCATGTGAAGACTGGCCATGGGAGTCACATGAACTGTGGAGGCCATGTGGCCGAGCAATCTCAACATCTGCCGAGCTGTGATCTGCTGAGATGCCTGCACCCAAGAGACGAGAGCCAAAAGATTGTTGGCTCTCGGCTCGGGAAGGTAGGCACGAGCCATCTGAGAGTCCAGCAGAGCTCCTATGAATTCTAGTCTTTGAACTGGAAGAAGGTGGGACTTTGGATAATTTATCACAAACCCTAGTAGCTCCAGGAGTCGAATAGTCATCTGCATTGACTGTAGAGCTCCTGCCTCGGAGGTGTTCTTCACCAACCAATCGTCGAGATAAGGGAACACATGCACTCCCAGTCTGCGAAGAGACGCCGCTACTACAGATTTCGTGAACACTCTGGGCGCAGAGGCGAGACCAAAGGGTAGCACACAATACTGAAAGTGCCTTGTTCCCAGACTGAATCCCAGATACTGCCTGTGAGCTGGCAATATCGGGATGTGAGTGTAGGCGTCCTTTAAGTCCAGAGAGCATAGCCAATCGTTTTCCTGAATCATGGGAAGAAGGGTGCCCAGGGAAAGCATCCTGAACTTTTCTAGGACCAGATATTTGTTCAGGCCCCTTAGGTCTAGGATGGGACGCATCCCCCCTGTTTTCTTTTCCACAAGGAAGTACCTGGAATAGAATCCCAGCCCTTCTTGCCCCAGTGGCACGGGCTCAACCGCATTGGCACTGAGAAGGGCGGAGAGTTCCTCTGCAAGTACCTGCTTGTGCTGGAAGCTGAAAGATTGAGCTCCCGGTGGGCAATTTGGAGGTTTTGATTTCAAATTGAGGGAGTATCCCAGCCGGACTATTTGAAGAACCCACCGATCGGAGGTTACAAGAGGCCACCTTCGGTGAAAAAACTTTAACCTCCCGCCGACCGGCAGATCGTCCGGCACGGATACTTTTATCTCAGCTATGCTCTGCTGGAGCCAGTCAAAGGCCCGTCCCTTGCTTTTGCTGGGGAGCCACAGGGGCCTGAGGAGGCGCACGCTGTTGACGTCAACAAGCGCGCTGGGGCTTAGCCTGGACAGGCTGTCGGGAAGGTGGATTGTACCTGCACTTAATATAAGCGTAGGGAGCAGTCCTCCTACCCCCGAAAAAACGTCTACCAGCTGAGGTAGATGCTGAAGGTGCCTGGTGGGAGAGGTTGTCGTAAGCAGTATCCCGCTGGTGGAGCTGATCTACCATTCTTTCGACTTTCTCACCAAAAATGTTATCCCCCCGGCAAGGAGCATCCTTAACACGTTTTTGGACTCTACCGTCTAAGTCAGTGGCACACAGCCATGAGAGTCTGCGCATCACTATACCCTGAGCGGCAGCTCTGGATGCAACATCAAAAGTATCATAAGCACCCCTGGACAGGAATTTACGACACGCCTTCAGCTGCCTGACCACCTCCTGAAATGGCTTGGCCTGCTCTGACGGGAGCTTGTCAACCAAGTCCGCCAACTGCCTCACATTATTCCGCAAGTGGATGCTCGTGTAGAGCTGGTAAGACTGAATTTTGGACACGAGCATAGCAGAATGGTAGGCCTTCCTCCCAAAAGAATCCATAGTTCTATATTCACGCCCCGGGGCGCCGAAGTGTAATCCCTAGAACTCTTGGCCTTCTTAAGGGCCAAATCCACCACTCCAAAGTCATGAGGCAATTGAGTCTTCATCAACTCCGGATCCCCGTGGATTCGGTACTGGGACTCAACCTTTTTGGGAATGTGGGGATTAGTTAACGGATGTGTCCAGTTCTCTAACAACATCTGTTTGAGAATGTTATGTAGAGGAACAGTGGACGATTCCTTAGGAGGGGATGGATAGTCCAGGACCTCGAACATCTCAGCCCTGGGCTCATCCACAGTCTCAACCGGGAAGGGAATGGCCGTAGACATTTCCTGGACAAAAGATGAAAAGGAAAGACTCTCCGGGGGAGAAAGTTTCCTCTGAGGCGAGGGAGTAGGATCAGAAGGCAAGCCACAAGACTCCTCGTCCGAGAAGTACCTGTCATCCGCCTCTGCTTCCCATGAGCCCTCCTCTGCGGAATCGGACATCAGTTCATGAACTTCCGTCCGAAGCTGCGCCCGTCTCGACTCCGAGGACTGATGTCCACCGTGGTGTTGTCGAGAGGAAGACTCCCGCACCGGAGGCGATGAAGCTCCCTCCATCGATGACAGCGGGGAATCAGCCTGGGTGGCACTTGTCCCCGGCACCGCAAGCGGTACCAGTCGGAGACCGCACCACGAGCGATGAGCCAACCGCCGCCTCCCTCGACGGCACCGGCGGCGCAAGCACTGGCGGTACCGGAGATGAGCGTAACAGGTCCCCCAGAATCTCTGGAAGAACGGCTTGAAGGCTCTCATTAACTACTACTACTACTACTTAGCATTTCTATAGCGCTACCAGGGTTACGCAGCGCTGTACAAGTTTAACATGGGGAAGGATAGTCCCTGCTCAAGAGAGCTTACAATCTAAAGGTTACAAACTATGTAGTCAGTGTAGGTAACTTACAACTTATGTAGTCAGTGTAGGTAGCTTACAATCTAGAGGTTACAAACTCTGTAGTCAGTGTAGGTAACATGAATGGGGAAGGTGGTTAGGCGCCAAAAGGAAGGGAGAAGAGATGGGCTTTGAGTAAGGACTTGAAGATAGGCAGGGAGGGCGCATGGCGTATGGGCTCGGGAAGTCTGTTCCAGGCATAAGGTGATGCGAGGCAGAAGGGGCGGAGTCTGGAGTTAGTGGTGGTAGAGAAGGGTACAGATAGGAGTGATTTGTCCTGAGAGCGGAGGTTACGGGTGGGAACATACGGGGAGAGGAGGGTAGAGAGGTAATGGGGGGCTGCAGATTGAGTGCACTTGAAGGTCAATAGGAGAAGCTTGAACTGTATACGGTAGCGGATCGGGAGCCAGTGAAGCGACTTGAGGAGAGGGGTGATATGAGAGTATCGGTTCACACGGTAGATAAGACGCGCGGTGGAATTTTGGACAGATTGAAGGGGGAATAGATGGCTAAGCGGGAGGCCAGCGAAAAGAAGGTTGCAATAGTCAAGACGAGAGGTAACGAGCGAGTGGACGAGGGTTCGGGTGGTCTGTTCAGAGAGGAATGGGCGAATTTTGCTAATATTATAGAGGAAGAAGCGACAGGTCTTAGCTGTCTGCTGGATATGGGCAGAGAAGGAGAGGGAGGTGTCGAAGACGACTCCGAGATTGCGGGCTGAAGAGACGGGGAGGATGAGGGCATTGTCAACAGAGACGGAAAGTGGGAGAAGAGGGTTTGGGTGGAAAGACAAGGAGTTCAGTCTTTGCCATGTTCAGTTTCAGATGCCGGTTGGACATCCAGACAGCGATGTCTGAGAGGCAGGCCGAAACTTTGGCCTGGGTTTCGACTGTGATGTCGGGATTGGAGAGATAAAGCTAGGTGTCATCAGCATAGAGATGGCACTGGAAACCATGTGATGAGATCAGCGAGCCCAGGGAAGAGGTGTAAATCGAGAAAAGAAGCGGTCCAAGGACAGATCCTTGAGGAACCCCAACAGAGAGCGGGATGGGGGTGGAAGAAGAGCCATTAGAAAATACTCTGAAGGTGCGTTGGGAAAGGTACGAAGAGAACCAGGAGAGGACGGAGCCCTGGAACCCGAATGAGGACAGTGTGTCAAGAAGTAAATTATGATTGACGGTGTCAAAGGTGGCCGATAGGTTGAGGAGGATGAGGATGGAATAGTGACCTTTGGATTTGGCAAGGAACAGGTCATTGCAGACTTTAGAGAGTGCTGTTTCTGTCGAGTGTAGTGGGCGAAAGCCGGATTGAAGCGGATCGAGGACGGCCTGAGAGGAGAGGAAATCAAGGCAGCGGCTGTGGACAGCGCGTTCAAGTAATTTGGAGAGGAATGGTAGAAGAGAGATGGGGCGGTAGTTGGAGGGACAGGTGGGGTCAAGTGAAGGTTTTTTGAGAAGTGGTGTGACTACAGCGTGCTTGAAGGTGTCAGGGACAGTAGCGGTGAAGAGAGAGAGGTTGAGGATGTGACAGATTGAGAGGATAACTGTAGGAGAGATGTTGTTAAGCAGATTGGTGGGAATGGGATCAGAGGAACATGTGGTGCACTTAGAGGAAGAAAGAAGGCGAGCAGTGTCCTCTTCGGTGATCTCAGGGAAGGAGGAGAAGGAGGCCAGGTTAAGTTGGTTGAGGGAGTGGGTTAAGAAGTCGCAGGGAGGAGAAGGCTTGGAAGTGAATTCAAGGTTTATCTTATGCACTTTATCGCAGAAGTAATCAGCTAGTGTTTGAGGAGAGAGTGAAGGGGGTGGGTGGGAGCGGAGGGCACTTTAAGTAGGGAGTTGAGGGTGGCGAAGAGGCGACGAGGGTTGGAACCAAGAGAAATGGTTGAGAGTAATATTCTTGTTTGGCAAGGAATAGGGAGGACTGGAAGGAGGAAAGCATGAATTTGTAATAGGTGAAGTCTGACAGGGTGCGAGATTTCCTCCAGATTCGTTCAGCAGAGCGGGTGTAGGAGCGAAGGTAACGGATGCAAGGGGTTAACCAGGGCTGAGGATTAATGCGCTTAGAGGGGCGAGAGACAGATGGTGCTAGGGTATCCAGAGCAGTGGAGAGAATTTCATCGTAGGTAAAGACAGCCTTGTCGACGGATTCAGAAGACGAGATGGAAGGGAAGAGATTGGAGATGTGAGAGGATAGGGTAGGGGGGTCGACGGATTGGAGATTCCTGAAGGCAGTGGTTATAGTTGGGCGAGGTTGAGGGGGAGGGTGGTGAAGTGTGAGGGTGATTAGGTGATGATCTGAGATTGGAAGGACTGAGGTGCAGAAGTTGGAAGGTGAGCAGGAAGAGAAGAGAACGAGGTCGAGACAGTGGCCATTACGGTGAGTAGGGGTGGTAGAGCATAGTTGGAGGTTAAAGGAGGATGTCAGAGTGAGGAATTTAGAAGCGTAGGAGTTGGATGGGTTGTCAACGTGAATATTAAAATCACCAAGAATGAGGGATGGAGATGAGGGATCAAGAAAGACGGTGAGCCAAGCGTCGAAGTCAGTAAGGAATGAAGAGAGGGGCTTATCAGGGGGGGCGGTAGATGACTGCAACTCTGAGTGGTGTCGGGTAGAATAGCCGGATGGCTGTAGAGAAAAGCAAGGATGCCGGTACAGGAGAAGATGTAAGAACCTGTCTGGAGCGCGGAGGCAGTACCGGGCTGTCCGGAGATGAGCGCACCGACATCTCCTGAATCGAGGGTGAGCGGTCCCTCCGGCATCGGCGCTTCTCGGGTGCCAAGTATTTCGGCGCCCCGGAGCTCTTGGTACCGTGTCAAGACGGTGACAGATGCCGATGCTTCTTAGCCTTCACTTGAAGCTCGGTACCGGTACCTCCCGGTACCGAAGAGGAGGACGTCGAATCCAAACGACTCCTCGGGGCCGGGGCCGAAGAAGGTCGGTCCCGGTGGGCCTGTACAGCAGGAGTCCTCGAGGCAGGCGGAGACCCACTCGATGGCTCACTGCTACCAGCATGGGGTCTCTGGACAGCCATTACCTGCGCTCCGGAGCACGATGCACCCTCCGATGTCGACATCGATACCTGCGATGACCTCGGTACCACTGGCTCCGTCGACGTCGAAGAACCGGACCGGGCTCCGAACAAGACGTTCCACTGAGCCAAACGCACCACCTGAGTCAGCTTCTTCAATTGGAGACACTGAAGACAGGTGTCAGGTCGATGACTCTCACCTAGGCACCGAAGACACGAAGCGTGCCTGTCAGTAAGGGTGTTGGTCCGGCGGCACCGCGTGCACCTTTTGAAGCCGCTGGTAGGCTTCGAAGACATTGACGGAAAAATTGCGCCGGCGAGGTCGAACGCAATGGTGCCTGAAAAAAAAGACACCAAAAGGAAAAAAGGGAACCGCCCGGGCGGCCCAAAATGGCCGCACGAAAGAATCAAAAGGAAACTTAAGGGGAAAACTAAGAAAACTAAAGGACTTTTCTTTTTTGGGGGTTTTATTTTTAAAAACAGAGAAAAAGAAAAGAAGAGTCAAAGACTCAAAGGAAAAAATTCGCTGAAAATGGGCGAAGAAACAAAAAAAAAGTGGAAGAGGTCGATCCTGGGCAGAGAAGCGGCAAAGCAGCGTTCCCGAACCACGGAAAAAAGAAGACTGATGAGCACGCTCATGATCGGGCTGGAAGATGGCCGCGCATGCGCGGTTCGCTCGGGAGCGCGAGGCTAGCAAACTTTTGTTGCTAGGGAAGATTTTTCGGTCCTGGGCTGACGCTGGACGTGACCCCATCAGTGAGAACAAGCAGCCTGCTTGTCCTCGGAGAAAAACTCATATGTGCTACTTTATGTGTATACCTGACCTTGATTTGTATCTGCCATTTTCAGGACACAGACCGTAGAAGTCTGCCCAGCACTAACCCCACCTCCCAACACCGGCTCTGTCACCCAATCTCCGCTAACCTTCTGAGGATCCATTCCTTCTGAACAGAATTCCTTTATGTTTATAGTAACATAGTAGATGATGGCAGAAAAAGACCTGCACGGTCCATCCAGTCTGCCCAACAAGATAACTCATATGTGCTACTTTTTGTGTATACCCTACTTTGATTTGTACCTGTGCTCCTCAGGGCATAGACCGTATAAGTCTGCCCAGCACTATCCACGCCTCTCAACCACCAGCCCCACCTCCCACCACCGGCTCTGGCACAGACCGTATAAGTCTGCCCAGCACTATCCCCGCCTCCCAACCACCAGTCCCGCTTCCCACCACTGGCTCTGGCACAGACCGTATAAGTCTGCCCAGCACTATTCCCGCCTCCCAACCACCAGTCTCGTTTCCCACCACCGGCTCTGGCACAGACCGTATAAGTCTGCCCAGCACTATCCCCGCCTCCCAACCACCAGCCCCGCCTCCCGATCTTGACTAAGCTCCTGAGGATCCATTTCTTCTGCACAGGATTCCTTTATGCTTATCCCGCGCATGTTTGAATTCCGTTACTGTTTTCATTTCCACCACCTCCCGCGGGAGGGCATTCCAAGCATCCACTACTCTCTCTGTGAAAAAATACTTCCTAACATTTTTCTTGAGTCTGCTCACGCATTTTTGAATTCCGTTACAGTTTTCATCTCCACCACCTCCCGCAGGAGGGCATTCCAAGTATCCACCACTCTCTCCGTGAAAAAATACTTCCTGACATTTTTCTTGAGTATGCCCCCCCTTCAATCTCATTTCATGTCCTCTAGTTCTACCGCCTTCCCATCTCCAGAAAAGGTTCGTTTGCTGATTAATACCTTTCAAATATTTGAACGTCTGTATCATATCACCCCTGTTTCTCCTTTCCTCCAGGGTATACATGTTCAGGTCAGCAAGTCTCTCCTCATACGTCTTGTAATGCAAATCCCATACCATTCTTGTAGCTTTTCTTTGCACCGCTTCAATTCTTTTTACATCCTTAGCAAGATATGGCCTCCAAAACTGAACACAATACTCCAGGTGGGGCCTCACCAACGACTTATACAGGGGCATCAACACCTCCTTTCTTCTGCTGGTCACACCTCTCTCTATACAGCCTAACAACCTTCTAGCTATGGCCACCGCCTTCTCACACTGTTTCGTCGCCTTCAGATCCTCAGATACTATCACCCCAAGATCCCTCTCCCCATCTGTACATATCAGACTCTCATCGTCTAACACATACGTTTTCCGTGGATTTCTACTCCCTAAGTGCATCACTTTGCATTTCTTCGCATTGAATTTTAATTGCCAAACCTTAGACCATTCTTCTAGCTTCCGCAGATCCTTTTTCATGTTTTCCACTCCCTCCTGGTTGTCCACTCTGTTAGAAATCTTAGTATCATCCGCAAAAAGGCAAACTTTACCTTCTAACCCTTCGGCAATGTCACTCACAAATATATTGAACAGAATTGGCCCCAGCACTGATCCCTGAGGCACTCCACTACTCACCTTTCCCTCACCGGAGCGAATTCCATTAACCACCAACCTCTGGCGTCTGCCTGTCAACCAGGTCCTAATCCAGTTCACCACATCGGGTCCTATCTTCAGCCTGTCAAGTTTATTCAAGAGCCTCCTGTGGGGAACCGTGTCAAAAGCTTTGCTGAAATCTAAGTAGATTACATCTATAGCACGTCCATGATTCAATTCTCTGGTCACCCAGTCAAAGAATTCAATGAGATTCGTTTGGCACGATTTACCTTTGGTAAAACCATGTTGACTCGGATCTTGCAACTTATTGGCTTCCAGGAAATTTACTATCTTTTCCTTCAGCATCGCTTCCATTACTTTTCCAATAACCGAAGTGAGGCTTACTGGCCTGTAGTATCCAGCTTCTTCCCTATTACCACATCCGCTGTTCTCCAATCCCATGGAACCTCTCCCGTCTCCAAGGATTTATTAAACAAATTTTAAGAGGACCCGCCAGAACTTCTCTGAGCTCCCTCAATATCCTTGGGTGGATCTCGTTCGGTTCCACGGCTTTGTCCACCTTTAGATTTTCAAGTTGTTCATACACACTCTCTTCCGTGAACGGTGCTATATCCACTCCATTCTCATATGTACTTTTGCCAGTTAATCGCCTTAACTCTGCGTATTTGTTTTCAAAACTCTATATCGGTTAACCGCAGATTATATGGAACCTATAATTAATCTACCCGTACATAACCCTCTTCCTGGTTCCAGAGACTATTTAACTCTTTATTATCCTAATTGCAAAAAAGTGGTGTATAAATTAGTTTTCACGGCAGGGTTCCCTTACCAATGTACCAAATGGTGGAACTCCATCCTGAAACTAGTCAGATGAGAGCATAATTATTTTAAATTTGGGAAATCCTTAAAAACCTTTCTTGTTAAGAAATGTTTTTACTGATGAACCCCCCCCCCCCCCCACCAATAAGGAAGAATCCTAACGCAAAGTGTCCATTTCCATTATTTTTCACTTCATAATGTTATTCTTTCAAATGAATTATCACATTCTATTTAATCATAGTTTAATTCAACCCTATAAGCCTTTTATACTGATGTATTCACTGACTAATTTGTATTGTTAGTATAATAATCTGAAATCCACATTGAACCCAATTTGATTGGCAAAATGTGGGAAAAGAAATAAAGAAAGAAAGACAGACAAAAGACTTATTTCTAGGATAAGCAGCTTAAAATGTATTGTACTATTTGGGATCTTGCCAGGTACTTGTGACTTGGATTGGCCACTGTTGGAAACAGGATGCTGGGCTTGATGGACCTTCTGTCTGTCCCAGTATGGAAATACTTATGTATTTATGGGAAAGATGGTATATAAGAATTAGAAATAAATAGATCTGTATCAGTAGCACAGCACAGCATAACATAGGACCTGTTATCAACTACACAACACTGAATTTTTACCAGCAGTGCAGGCCTGTATAGCACAATTCTGTCCTCATATTAGCAGTCCAGAACACCAGAGCAGTGCAAAATAAAGACCTGAATCATCAGCAGAGTACAAGAACAGCACTGGACCTTTGCTATTCCTGGATGACAGAGTTTGTTTTATGCTGACATCTATTTTAATGGGACTTAAGGATCACAGGTACTTACTTGGAGTTGGTTTAGGTACACTACTAATAATCAGGGTACCGTTCATAAGGTGATTCTGCTAGTGGTAAAGAAGACAACCACATCCATGGCATTATTCCACTACATAGCTAATGTTTTTTCTTAACCACCTATATAATCTGATCGATAACCATAAACTGCATCCTTTCAGGAGTTATCACACAGACTACTTGCCTTTATGCTCAGCAATTCCTCTACACTATGCAGCAGGATAGAGGCAGTTAAAAAATATGAAACCTTAGAGCTTGATGGTAAATTCACACAGCATGAGCAGAAATGAACCCTTTCACTAGAGCCTGCTCTACACTGAATTGCCTACTAACTGCCATTGTCCTACTTAACTCTCAACCAGCAATAACTTTCTGCCCACTAGCCATGTGTGAGAAAATAAAACCAGACTTTGTCCAGACAAGCTGAGTGTGATGCAGTTCCAGTCGGTGAGCTGCTTACCCCTCTGCCCATCAGGCCATTATTGAAAGGAAGTCCGATGAAAGTGAACGCAGCTTCCTGAATGAAGTATGGATTCAGAATGCGGATCTCATGAGGCTCCCGTGGGACGTGTGTAGCCACTGATTTCCAGAACCCATCAGATGCACTCTGACAGAAAAAACACACACACAAACTAGTCAATCACAAGTGATTTGTAGTTATTAGCGACTTGCTGATGAAAAATAAGAAAAACTGTACTAGAATTATAACTTCGAGACAAGGATAGAAAAGTCATGGTTAGCTATTCTCTGAATACAGCAGTTCACCTATCACAAGTGGGTCACATGATTGTGTGTGGTGCTGAATGGAATGAATTTAACACTCTTCTCTGATAAAGATTAAAATTTGCTCATGTGTAGGACCTTCTTGTGCTATTGTAGCTCTGACCGAAACAAGAGGACTCTGAAGGTGAAGTGGATGGTGAACTGCTGTCTTTAGAGAACTTTCTCAGGCAGGCAACTCCACTTTCTTTGAAGACAAGCAGATGCACCAGAATCATAAAAACATCAGAAGTACCATTCTAGGTCAAACTAATGGTCCACCAAGCCCAGCATCCTGACCAATTTGGGTCACTTGGACATATCTGGAAGATCCTAATGAGGCAATCCCTTCCCTGTTGCAGAAATAAATTATTTCAAATTTTCAGCATCAACTGCTACATAAATATAAAAAAAAATTCTTTAAATTGTCTGCATGCAAATGCCAGAAGTCTAAAAATAAGATAGGAGAGTTAGACAAAACAGGCATGACACCAATGACACACTGTCATACCAGGGTATAAATTACATCAAAAAGACAGGGTGATGTCATTAGAAAAGCATTACAGGCTCAGAGGATCCAAGATGGCACCTGCATGGTAGAATGCATCAGCATAGCTTCTACCTGACTCTTCTTAATTTTGCCTAAAATGGTGAAACGCAAGGGGAAGTGCTGCTTCAACTGTGAATCCCATGGACCCTTATTTTCATTGTTCTGGTGGGCATAGTGGAAGTCCACAGCTTTGGCAGTTGAGACCGATGGGCATAGGAGGAGGCTTAGAGCAACTCTTTTGCTGGGAAATGACTCTTAGGCAATTGATACCCGCCATTACAGTCTTGTGCAACTAGTTCCCATGCTCAATTTGTTCGGCGAGCATCCCTGGAAGGAGTCGCTGTTGCTGAGGAGCAGGGTGAAGGAGACTTATGTCAGCTGCCCCAGAGAGCATTGCTGGAAGGACTTTCAAGACTGTGACTAGATTGCAACCCTTGGTGGGAGAATTAGCAGTGGCTGAGAATCTTGGAGCCGAAAACTCAGCAGTCGCAGCGGTATTAAGTACAGAGGATAAAAAGCTAGCTGAAATTTTGCCTTCTACTCTACTAGAAAAGCCATCTGATATAACTCTAGATGCTACATGGTTGTCTAAATTGGATCTTGCAAAATCCTTGTTGCCAGTTGTTCAGAAACTTACACCACAAGTTCAGAGTTTAGAGAATAAGGTTGCTCAATATGATGTTGCTCTAGAGCAGTTAAAGACTTCAGTTGAAAAACATCAAGAAGTGGCACACTTTCTCAGATGCAGTCTTTGCAAGCAAATATGGTTTCTGATATAAAGGCAATTAAGTTAAAGATGGATTCAATGTAAAACTTTAGAAGTGTGAATTTAAGATTGGTGAATTTTCCATTTGAGCAAAACGTATGGCCAAAAGAAATGTTTAAAAGATATTGTGTGCAGATACCGAAACTTGTTCCTGAAGCTATACTATCTGTTGTTAAAGTTATCTGCCTTCTACAAAAAGGCAAAAATACAGCCAAATTAGAGGATTTAACAGCTGACTCTTTGGAAACTGCTGGTGCAGCAGCTACAGACTCTGGAATACTGTCTTTGTGTGGAACATTAGTGGTGACTTTTACTGATATGGCCAACAGGGATCTGATGTTGAAACAGTATTTCAAAAGTAAGGAGAAGGAGTTTTTAAGAGCAAATGTAATGCTATTTCCTGATGTTTCATGAGAAATACAGAAAATGAGACAGTTCTTATTGCTTTGGCCTGGAGTCTTACAATTAGGGGCCTCAAAATTTCCCTGTAAGTGTGATGTCCAACATCACTCCAATAAGTATATATTTTGGGATCCTGTTCACCTGTCTGTGCTTTTGGCTTCCATGACAAACTCTGTGCTAGCCCAAGGGGAGGGGGCTGTTAGTAGGATTTAATTAGTTGATTATGGCTATGTCATTGTCCTTAAACATGCAGAGATTTGCCTTTCCTTTCCTTTTTTATTTCCTTAATATTCCTCCAATTGAGTTGGATCTCCTATTATTGTGGACTTGAGCTGAATTATTTTCTTTTTTTTTATATAGTGGATGATTATTGTCATATTTTCTTATTTCCTTTGAACCAGCTTTGTTGTACAAGATTAATTCTTGCGGATAACAGATTAGCGTGTTTATTGGGACTCATTCCCCAAGCCGCTGGAGGAGGGCATTCCAAAGTGGGTTGCTCATCTATTAATTATGGCTGCTAAAATGGGCATTGCTAGGTGCTGGAAGGATACTTAGGGCCCGACTTTGGGGGTGTGGAACTCAGCTATTATGGTGCTTCGCGTTTTTGATAAAATAACTCTTGACCTTATGATGATCCAGAGGGTTGGTGTAAGTTTAGTACTATTTTATGCTTTATTTATGTTGATGTTTGGATTGATATCTGATATGTATTTATGTCAATGCTCAATAAAGACCTTTATAAAATTTAAAAAAAATAACTCTTGACCTGAAGAGAAAGAGGCAGGATTATGAACAGAAGTGAGGTATGGTAGCTACATGAACATCCTGAGCAGTCAGGCCCTTATTAGGCAGCCCTCCGCCAAAAGGGCCAGTTCTTTTGAACATTTTGTAAGTGATATTGCTGAAGGGCTGTCTGGTAACATTTACTTCTTTGCGGACGATACCAAAATCTGCAATAGGATAGACACCCCTGAAGTTGTGGATAACATAAGGAAGGACTTAGCGAAGCTAGAGAATAGCCTTGAATGTGGCAGCTTAGATTTAATGCTAAAATGCACAATCATGCATTTGGGCTGCAAAAACCCGAGGGAACAGTATAGTTTAGAGGGTGAACAATTTTTGTGAATGTAAGAAGAGTGGGACTTGGGTGTGATTGTATGTGATTATCTTAAGGTGGCCAAAACAGGTAGAAAAGCGAAAGCTAGAAGGATTCTTGGATGCATAGGGAGAGGAATGGCTAGTAGGAAAAAAGAGGTGATGATGTGCCTAAATAAAACTCTGGTGAGACCTTATTTAGAATATTGTGTACAAATCTGGAGACCACACATTCAAAAAGATATAAACAGGATGAAGTCGGTCCAGAGGGTGGCTATTAAAATGGCCAGTAGTCTTCATCATAAAGCATATTGGGACAGACAGACTTAAAGATCACAATACTGTACGTATTCTTTTCAAGAAAAGCAGGAGAGGGGAGATATGATAAAGACATTTAAATACCTATGTGGCATAAACACGCAGGAGGTGAGCCTCTTTGAATTGAAAGGAAGCTCTGGACCAAGAAGGGCATACGATGAAGATGAAAGGGGATAGACTCAGAAGTAACTTAAGGAAATACTTCACGGAAAGGGTAGTGAATTTGTGGAACTGCCTCACAGTGGAAGTGGTGGAGATGAAAACAGTATCTGAATTCAAAAGAGCTTGGGACAAGCACATAGGATCTTTAAGGAAATGCTAGAAAGAGAGAATGGCATGGATGGATAGACTGGATAAGCCATATTTTATTTATTTATTACATTTGTATCCCACATTTCCCCACATAGCAGTAGGCTCAATGTGGCTTACAGGTTCCGGAGAGGAGAGTACCAACTCCAGGAATATATACAGAGTGGAAAATAGAGTAACAGTAGGTGAAAGGAAGCTGAAAATGCTCCGGAAAAGAGAATACAACTCTGGGATGAATATATAGAGGGGTATAATCAAAAGGGACGTCCAAATTTTTCTGAGGACGTACTTGCAGGATGTCCCGATGAAGGCGTGGGGAAACTCGTATTATCAAAACAAGATGGACGTTCATCTTTCGTTTCGATAATACGGTTGGGGACGCCCAAATCTGGAAATTTAGGTTGACCTTAGAGATGGTCGTCCTTACACTTGGTTGTTTCTGATTTTCGGCGATAATGGAAACTGAGGACACCCATCTCAGAAACGACCAAATCCAAGCCCATTGGTCGTAGGAGGAGCCAGCATTTGTAGTGCACTGGTCCCCCTGACATGCCAGGACACCAACTGGGCACCCTTTAGTGGACTTCACAAATTGCTCCCAGGTGCATAGCTCCCTTACCTTGTGTGCTGAGCCCCCCAACCCCCCCCCCCCCAAAACCCACTACCCACAACTGTACACCACTACCATAGCCCTTATGGGTGAAGGGGGGCACCTAGATATGGGTACAGTGGGTTTGTGGTGGGTTTTGGAGGGCTCACATTTACCACCACAAGTATAACAGGTAGGTGGGGGGGATGGGTCTGGGTCCGCCTGCCTAAAGTGCACTGCACCCACTAAAACTGCTCCAGGGACCTGCATACTACTGCATGACATTTGAGGCTGGCATAGAGGCTGGCACATAATATTTTTAAAGATGTTTTTTGAGGGTGGGAGGGGGTTAGTGACCACTGGGAGAGTAAGGGGAGGTCATCCCCGATTCCCTTTGGTGGTCATTTGGTCAGTTCGGGCACCTTTTCGTGGCTTGGTCGTAACAAAAAACGAACCAAGTAAAGTCGTCCAAGTGCTCATCAGGGACGCCCTTCTTTTTTCGATTATGGGTTGAGTATGCCCATGTGTTAGGCACACCCAAGTCCCGCCTTCACTATGCCTCCGACACACCTCCGGGGAACTTTGGTCATCCCCGTGACGGAAAGCAGTTGGGGACGCCCAAAATTGGCTTTCGATTATGCCGATTTGGGCGACCCTGGGAGAAGGATGCCCACCTTCCAATTTGTGTCAAAAGATGGGTGTCCTTCTCTTTCGAAAATAAGCCTGATAGTAGCATATAGAGAGAAGTAATACCAATGAGGCTGATAAGTCTCCGGGGATGGGACTACAGCTTATAGTGAGCAATACAGAGTAGGATAAGGATAAAAGTACACTTAATTATAACTGGGGTGGTAAAATTCATATAGTTTGAAGTAATATGATTATGTGGAAGGGGTATTGTTCATTTCTTAGTTCGATAGATGTGATGCATTGTTCATGAATTAGTCTGCTGGGTAGGCTTTCCGGAAGAGGTGAGTCTTGAGGTCTTTTCGAAATTTTAGATGGGTGTTCACAGTTCTAATGTTTCTAGGTAATGCGTTCCAGAGCTGGGTGCAAATGTAGGAAAAGCTGGATGCATATGTTGATTTGTATTTTAGTCCTTCACAGTTTGGGTAATGCAGGTTTAGAAACGTTCTTGATGATTCGATGATGTTTCTAGTTGGTAAGTCAATAAGTTTGGTCATGTAGGTTGGGGCCAGGCCATGGATTATTTCATGGACCAGAGTGCAAATCTTGAAGGCTATCCGTTCCTTGATTGGTAGCCAGTGTAGTAGTTAGCGTAGGGGTTTAGCACTTTTGAATCTTGTCTTTCCGAAAATGAGTCTAGCTGCCGTGTTCTGCGCGGTCTGGAGTTTCCTTAAGATCTGTTCTTTGCATCCCATATATACGGCGTTACAGTAGTCAACATGTGATAGTACCATTGTTTGAATTATGTTACGGAAAGTTTCCCTTGGGAAGAATTGCTTGATCCGTTTGAGTTTCCACATTGCATGGAATATTTTCTTCATGGTGGCAGAGGCTTGGCTCTCCAGGGTTAGGTTGGTGTCAATAGTAATTCCAAGAATCTTCAGTTTGTCCGATATTGGGAGAGTATGTTCCGGGGTTTTTATGGATGAAGGGAGGTTTGTTTTGTGGTGAGAATAAGGCAGTGAGTTTTTTCCTTGTTGAGTTTGAATGCCAATGCCCAGGCATCCATTAAGCTTAAACTAGTCTTTATTGCAAGTGATTTCTGCTGGATTAGAGTTGAACGGTTTATAAATGGTGACACGGGAAAAGGGTCACGAATTCAACATTCAACGTAGTTACTCTGGAGCAACAACCACATCATCATTAGCGCAAGAGAAAACCAGCCCTAAGATAAGTGCATTCATCATTACATTAATAAAATGGGACAGTGTGCTGAATATAAATACACAAAAATAAGATAAAGAGGTTTAAGCAAATAAGGAGGAGAGGAGAACCATGGTGCAATGATGTGGGCTATAACATATTACTAAGAGATACGTGACCGGAGTAATATGTAACACCTGAGCACTGTTTTAAAATAATCAAATTAGACACAGTAGAAGATTCACAGCAAGATAAAAACTAAATAACAAAATAGGCAGAGCGGTTTCCTTGTATTAAGTAATTAAATTTTAACTGCCAGACCCTCGACCATTCTTCTAAGGTTTGGAGATCCCTTCTCATCGTTTCTATTCCCTCCAGAGTATCCACTCTATTGGCTATTTTTGTGTCATCTGCAAAAAGGCACACCTTTTTGCAATACATTTTATTTTATCCCTCTTCAACTGTGTTTTTAGACAATAATTTCTTGGACAATACAATGCTTGTCATATCTGCAAAACAGAATAAGATTGAGTCATCAAGATGCTGTTGATTATACAAACACTAATTATCCCATCTCTTCCCGAGATATTGGTGAAAATCGTCATGCCCATAAAGATATGCTGGGAAGCACCAAATATCAAGACTCCCTCCAGGCTGCACTCCCTTCACCTCCACCCACACTGGTGCATGATCGCAAACAGCCATGGCCCAATTATTGCTCTCTCAAGTTTATCTAATAGTGGATGTGTCACCAGAATGTAGTGAATGCATCAAATGCATTAACCACTTTCAAGGAAGACCTCTGTTACACTTTGGGCTTCTTGCATGTCCAAAGGAGTTTCTATCTATGAGGATGTCAGAAACCTGATTAAAGGCCCCTAGTAAAAATAAATGTTTATCCCAAAATCGCATGTCTAATTTAATAATAGATTAAAAAAAACCCTGATCATATACATTTGGAGCATATACATCGATTAACACAATTTCATGTTCTCTTATCTATAGGTGAACAACCAGATATTGCCCAGCTGCATCCTTTACAACTTAAGAACATAAGCCATACTGGGTAAAACCAATGGTCCATCTAGCCCAGTACCCTGCTTCTAACAGTGGCCAAATAGTAGGAAGATTCATGCTACTGATCCCAGAGACAAGCAGTTGCTTTCCCCATATCTATCTCAATAGCAGACTATGGACTTTTCCACCAGTAACTTCTTCAAACCTTTTTTTAAACCCAGATACATTGACTACTGATACCATATCCTCTGGAAACGAGTTCCACACAGCTTAACTATTCATTGAGTGAAAAAATTATTTTCCTCCTGTTCATTTTAAAAGTAGTACCTTGTAACTTCCTTGAGTGTCCCCTAGTCGTTGTACCTTTTGAAAGAGAAAATCAATTTATATTTACCCGTTCTACACCACTAACTATTTTGTAGACCTCTAGCTTATCCCCCATCTCTCACCTCCTCAGCCATCTCCTTTCCAAGCTGAAGAGTCCTAACCTCTTAAGACTTTGCTCATATCAGAGAAGTTCCATCCCTTTAATCATTTTGGTTGCCCTTCTTTGAACCTTTTCTAATTCTGAAATATCAGGTTTTAAGATACGATGACTAGAATTGCACACAATACTGAAGGTGGGGTCAAACCATGGAGTGATACAGAGACATTATAATTTTCTTTGCCTTATTTTCTATCACTATACTAATAATTCCTAGCATTCTGTTTGCTGTTTTGACCACTGCCACACAATGGACAGAAAATTTCAGCATATCGTCCACGATGACACCTAGATCTTTTTCTTGGGTACTGACTCCTAGGGTGGAACTAGAATCAAATAACTATGATTTGAATTATTCTTTCAAATGTGCTTCACTTTGCACTTGTCCACATTAAATCTCACCTGCTATTTGGATGCCCAGTCTTCCAAGTTCCTAAGGTCATAAGAATAGACATATCCTGTTTCCAATATGGTCAATCCAGGTCACAAGTACCTGGTAGAAACCCAAGTTTTCACAATCTGCATGCGTTTTAACAATTTTGAATAGTTTTGAGTCTGCAAATTTAATCACCTCACTTGTCATTGCCATTTCCAGATAATCAATAAACACGTTAAACAGCCCTGGTCCCAGTACAGATCACTCGACTATTCACCCTGTTCTACTGAGAGAATTCGCCATTTAACCCTACCCTTTGTTTTCTATCCATCAAACATTCCTAATCCACAACAGAACATTGACTCCTATTCCAAGAGTTTTTAATTTTTTCAGAAGTCTCTCATGAGGGACTTTGTCAAATGATTTCTGAAAATCTAGATTTATTTATTTATTTCTTGCATTTGTATCCCACATTTTCCCACCTATTTGCAGGCTCAATGTGGCTTACATAGTACCGTGATGGCGATCGCCAATTCCAGTAAGAGAAATACAGAGTGGTAATTGCATTAGAGTTCATGGGTGACAGAGTACACTACCATCAGCCGGCTCACCATACCCACATGTTATTCACACATTCAAAGAAATGAAGCAAACTAGTGAGGCAAGACTTCCCTTGGCAGAATCCATGTTGACTCTGTCACATTAAATCTCACCTGTAATTTGGATGTCCGGTCTTTCAAGTTCCTAAGGTCTGCAGCCCCTCCTTACCTCTCTACCCTCATCTCCCCTTACATTCCTACCCATAACCCTCCACTCTCAAGACAAATCCCTCCTCTCAGTACCCTTCTCCACCACCGCCAACTCTAGGCTCTGCCCTTTCTGCCTCGCCTCACCCCATGCTTGGAATAAACTCCCTGAGCCCATACGCCAGGCCCCCTCCCTGCCCATCTTCAAATCCTTGCTCAAAGTCCACCTCTTCAATGTTGCCTTCGGCACCTAACCACTACACCTCTATTCAGGAAATCTTGACTGCCCCAACTTGACATTTCGTCCTTTAGATTGTAAGCTCCTTCGAGCAGGGACTGTCCTTCTTTGTTAAACTGTACAGCGCTGCGTAACCCTAGAAGCGCTCTAGAAATGTTAAGTAGTAGTAGTAGATCATAAGAATAGACATACTGGGTCAGACCAATGGTCTGTCTAGGCCTTTGTCTTGCTTCCAACAGTGGCCAATACAGGTCACAAGTGCCTGGCAGAAACCCTAATAGTAGCAACACTCCATGCTACCAGTCCCACGGCAAGTAGTGGCTTCCACCATGTCCATCTCAATAACAGACTATGGACTTTTCCTCCAGGAACTTGTCCAAACCTTTTTTAAACCAATATACACTAACTGCTGTTAGCACGTCCTGTGGCAACAAGTTCCAGAGCTTAACTATTCGTTGAGTGAAAAAGTATTTTCTCCTATTTGTTTTAAAAGTATTTCCATGTAATTTCCTTGAGTGTTCCCTGGTCATTGTACTTTTTGAAAGAGTAAAAAATTGATTCACTTTTACTTGTTCTACACCACTCAGGAGTTTATAGACCTCAATAATATCATCCCTCAGCCGTCTGTTTTCAAAGCTGAAGAGCCCTAACCTCTTTAGCTTTTCCTTTTATCATTTTGGTCACTCACTCTTTGAACCTTTTCTAATTCTGCTATATCTTTTTTGAGATACGGTGACAAGAATTGAACACAATACTCAAGGTAAGTTTGCACCATGAAGTGATACAGAATTATTATAATATTCCTTGTCTTATTTTGCATCCATTTCCTAATAATTCCTTGCTTTTTTGGCTGCCGTTGCACACTAGGCAAAAGACTTCAGTGTACTTTCTACAATGACACCTAGATCTTTTTCTTGAGTGCTGACTCCTGAGGTGGACCCTAGCATCAGGTAACTATGATTCCGATTATTCTTCCCAAGGTGCATCACTTTGCATTTGTCCACATTAAATTTCATGTGCTATTTGGATGCCCAGTCTTCCAGTTTCCTAAGGTCTTCCTGCAATTTTTCACAAACCACATGTGTTTTGACAACTTTGAATCATTTTGTGGCATCTGCAAATTTTATAACCTCACTTGTCGAACCAATTTCCAGATCATTTATAAATATGTTATAAATTAAGAACTTTCTTTTCATAGCTGTGAATTTGGCCAAATAATCCTTAAACATTTGCACAGGCTTGTTGTCATATAATAAGGAGCTCTGTACTTTACAACGATGTAACAGCTTGGCTTTGTGCGCAATTTTCAGAATTTTACAATAACGACTCACGGATAAATAACATCATCACACTTTTGGCTCAAGCATATTGCTCTCTCAGTCTTTACTAGGCCCACAGAGTCAACCAGTGGCTAAACCTGTGATAGCTAATTCTCTAACAAGTCAGCCACAATTTATGGTCACTTACTGTTTCTGGTACCCTCAAAGAAAGGAAGAATATATTTATGGAATCGATTCTCAAGATCCTCTAATTTATGCTCATGCTGTTGTAGTGAGGCCTTAACCACCAGAGCCATTTTGTGCACCTCTTCCTCCTCCAGCATAATGTGACATTCAGTTTTTCCAATATAGCTAGAATATTCTGTTAAGAATCTGCTGCATCTTGGTCGCTGTTAGGTAAGTCTATCAAATTTATCATCAAGTGCTTTTCCAAAATACTGAGTGACTTCTGCTACTGAAAACTCTCCAGGGTGAGCTATTTTTTAATTATCAAACTGCTTTGTAACTGCATTCCATTGTAGAGTGCATGTGATTTCTAGCTAATTAATTAGGCTCAATTGTATAGTCTGTGTGCCATTAAGGGCTTGTCTGTAGATCCTGGTTCAAGATTTACCAGGAGAACACCATAACTTGGATTTGTGCATGCAGAGGGCTGGCAGAGAATTTTCAAAATGTTTGGTTTGATTTCAGCTTGTAATTACTTTTTTTTACCTGTACTTCCTTCTCTTAATATCTCTCTTATCTGCTCGATTTATCTCTATCTATCCATTTAAAAAAAAAAAAACAAGATTAAAAAAATATATATTTTCACTTTCAGGGGTGCTAGCCTCTAAGTTACTATTGTATATTCCTTCCTATGCTAGGCCTGTTACAAAAGCCTTTACATTGCTCTGTTTGGTTCTCACAAGTTAGCCTAATAAATTAGCATCTTTGTAACATATAGTGCTTTCTCAGGAACGGAGGAATGACATTTCAAGGATGCACATTTGGCTGGAGCTGAGACCATGCCTTTCATATAAGGTGGATATAACCTTGGGAGGTGGTGAGAGACTGAGGATACAGTGAGCCTAAAATGTCCACAATGTTTAAGTGTTGGGGAGAGAGGACTCAAGGGGATTGTAATATGTATTAGCTGCTCTGTGACTAACTACACGCTGTACTGATAACTAATTAGCCAATGGCCACCGAGTGTGTATGTGCACACACATCAGGAGAGACTGATATAATACAGGAACATCCATATATGGCACAGGCTACTTTATGATTTTAGTTTAGGAGAAACACATGATTTGGGAGAAAACGAAACTTACAAATGGTATATATGCGATGGCTAAGAAAGGTGTTAGTGAGCAGACTTTGTTATTCAGTGTTTACGTCTGGCTTTGCTGTGTGACAACTTGCTCCACAGAGAACAATTATTTTATATTTGGCTTAGTGATATACCAATAAAGATTTTTACTGTTTGCACGTACAACTAAGTCTAATTGTCTCTCTTATTTTTTCAGCCCAAAGGGCTGAAGTGTTTCCCCTCCCTAGGGACAGGGATTACACACTGTATCTCTGGCTTCAACCTGACAAATGACCTGGCCAGCAATAACAAGTTTAGAACACAGAGAACATTCCAGAAGGTTGGGGAGGGACTGAGGGCTTTGGTTCGCACTGTGACTTTTTCTGAAGTTATTTCTACATGTGGGAAGGGAGAAGAGAGACTACCTAAAACAGAGACATTCAATAGGTGGCTCAAAGCTTGGTGTAAGGAAGAAGAATTCAGATACATAGAAGGATGGTGCAGTATATGGCAAAATCATGGGCTGTACTGTAATGATGGGCTCCATCTTTTGGTGACAGAAAAAAAAGGATCCTTGGGGAGAAATTCAAGCACTATGTTTCTAGACATTTAAACTAGAGGGTGGGGGTGACAAAAGGAAACAAAGGAATTCAGAAAATCACCCCCACAAAAAACCTGATGTCAGAGGGAAAGGTCATGTAAAGAAAAGCATCCTAACTCAATTAGCACATGGAAAGCAATGAACACACAAGCTCATAGTCTAAGTAGGAAAGTTCAAGATCTGCAAGCACTGATGTTGAGGAAAACTTGGAAATTGTTGCTATTACAGAGAAATGGTTCAATGATTCCCATAAATGGGATGCGACCATACTGGGCTATAGTCTTTTTAGAAGGGATAGGGAAGGCCGAAGAGGTGGAGTGGAGTTGCATGTGAAAAACAGTATCAGAGCGGGTGAAATGCAGGGTACCTGGGGAAAGGAAGAAGTTATATGGATCATCCTGGAAAGAGAAGATGGAATCTGTATCCACAAGGGTGTTATCTACAGACCTCTGGGCAAGGACCTGATGGAAGATGTTCATAAGCTTGGCATGGAAGGGGAGGTGCTATTGTTGGGGGATTCCAACTTACCCGATGTGGATTGGAACATTCCGTTGGCAGAATCAGAAAGAAGTAGAGAGATTGTGGATGCCTGTCAAAGTGTACTAGATCCAACGTCGACCCACGAGGGAAGGGTCGACGTTGGATCTAGTGCTCACAAATGGAGGAAGTGTTTCCGATGTCTGTGTGGGTGCCCACCTAGGTAATAGTGATCATCACATGATATGGTTTGATGTAAGGGCAAAAGCAGAGTGCGGACGAACAAAACTCAAAGTTTCAGATATACTGATTTTGGTAAAATGGTGGAATGCTTGAAGAAAGAGAAGATGGCAGGGGTAGGAAATGGAGAAGTGAAAGTGCAGTGGTCCAAGCTGAAAATTGCTATAAAAATGGTAACCGATCTTTCCACAAGGAAAGTAAACAAAAACAAGAGAAACAGGAAACATTTATGGTTCACCAAACAAGTGGCTGAAAAAATAAGGGCAAAAGAGGTTTCATTCAAGAAATACAAAAGAACTTAACGAGAAGATCAAGGAAAACATTACTGGATTAAGCTCAAAGAAGTGAAGAGGGAAATTCCCAGAAGAAAAAATGGCTAAAGAGGTAAAGAGAGGTGATAAGACCTTTTTATAGATATATTGGGGAAGAAGAAAAAACAGGAATCGAATTGCAAGACTGAAAGATACTGAGAATAGCTATATGGAGAGCAGTGAGGATAAAGCGAATGTGCTAAACAAATAATTTTCTTCAGTGTTCATGGAAGAAAATCCTGGAGAAGAACCACAGTCAGTGGCAGAGGGTATATCTGGGAATGGAGTAGATATTGTATTGTTCACAGAAGAAAGCATTTATAAACAGCTTGAAAATTTGAAAGTGGACAAAGCTATGGGGCCAGATGGGATACATCCCAGGGTACTGAGGGAGCTCAAAGAAGTCCTGGCGGGACCTCTTAAGGATTTATTTAATAGATTTTTAGAGATGGGATAGGTAACAAGGAATTGGAGATGAGCTGATGCGGTCCCCTCTTCACAAAAGTGGACACAGGGAAGAAGTGGGAAACTACAGTCTGGTAAGCCTCATGTTGACCTAAACATGTATATACTGGCGGAAAGAAGAAACAGGGGTGATATGATACAGACATTCAGATATTTGAACAGTACTACTTTGCAAACAATCTTTTCCAGAGATAGGAAGGTGGTAGAACTAGAGGGCATGAATTGAAATTGAAAGGGGACAGACACAGGAATAATGCCAGGAAATATTTTTCTACTGAGAGGGTGGTAGTGCTTCCAGGACCAGGTTTGGGAACGACTGATGTAGATGCGTAAAGGAACCCATTATAGTTGAAAGGAATCCATTATTGTTGAAAATAGATAGAACAACTCGGGTTTCTGCCAGTTACTTGTGACCTCGCTTGGCCACTGTTGGAAACAGGATACTGGGCTAGATGAACCATTGGTCCGGCCCAGTATGGCTACTCTTATGTTTTTAGATACCTGGAATGCCCTCCACCAGGAGTTGGTAGAGATGAAAACGGTAACGAAATTCAAATTTGTCCATAAACTAGGGGAAATGTGTTTCTTCTTCATTCTACCCTGCTTTTAATGGAGCTCTGGTTTTTGTTGTCTGTTGGTTTGCTTGGTTTTTGCCATTTTGTTGTAAATAGCTGTGATCTTTTGTACTTTATGCGGTATAGCAAATTTAATACACTAAAAACTATAATAACTGATTTTTTTTCAGTACAGAAATGCTGAATTTGTGGGCGACAAGATTTGAGTCTTTCCAGACTTTATAAAAACTACTCAGAAGAGAAGAAAGATTTCCAACGTACAGGCAACGAGTTCAGTCTATAGGAGGTAAATTTCAATTAGTGCTACCTTTTGAGCCAGGTTAAACCAGATCTTTCGGCACAGACTCATGTCGTTTCTTAGGAGAGATCTGTGGAGTGAATGGATCATTGTGGACAATTTTCCCTTTTGTTTATTCTTAATTTCATTTTCTCCTTGCCTCTCTTCTTCCTCTTTATGGACTAAGAAGCATATATTACTGCTTCATCAGCAGAAGTTTCTTCTTTTTTTTAATATCTTTTTTTTTACTATGGTGTGATTTTCAAGTTATTATTTGTATAATTACTAAATGCAAATTATTATATATTATATACACTATATACAGGTACTTATTTTGTACCTGTGGCAATGTGGGTTAAGTGACTTACTGTAGCACAGATCAGCCTTGCTAATCCAGTTTAAATTTTGTGATTATATGAAACTCCTACATTCCACTCCTCTGCAGCATGATAGTCAATTGAGATCTGCATCCAGAAAAACTCCCAAATTATGTATCTCACTTCTAAGCTGTTATAAAACTCTTAATTTATTTTTTGAGCTACTACTAAAAAGATATGAACTAAATCTAAATAAATAAATAAATTAATATAGTGCCAATACCTTGGAACATTTTCTGTCTTTTATATCCTGACTGAAAACTAGTATAATACAATAGAAATGCCACACAGACATCTTGTATCTCAGCAGTATGTGTGTGTGTAAGTGTATCTGTGTGAGAGAGGGAGAGAGAGAGAGAGAGAAAAACACACCCACATGCACTTCAAAAGCCAGAACTTTTACAACTTCCTCCTAAACTTGCAATTCCTTGTACTGAAATACCTCTCTCAAGAAAGGTCCCTTTTATTTAATCTGCATGGGCTTGTGTTTCCTTCTATCTGGAATCTCTTGCTAAAGAAGGCTAGGTGAGAGAGGCGTGTCCCTGAGGCATGGCTGAGTTAGTCTGCATGCCAGCCCTGTTGAGCAATCCACCCTCAGCAGCCATGGCTTGTTTCTGGCATTTAAACATTTCAGGTGTGCAGGTGGGGACAGCTCCAACAATTCTGATGCTCTGTAAGTGAGGGAGGGAAAGAGCAAGGAAAGAACGGCTCAGGCTGGGGAGTGACTGCACAGCTTGTTACAGACTCATGTGTACAATAAACATTGCTTCTGAAAGCAGCTAAAATACCAGTTTCTCATGATGACTAATACCACAAGCATGTACAATTAATATCATGTTTCCATGCCCTATACAGAGTTTAAATATATTAAAATCTATTCACACACAACACGTAGACTTCTGGCGATAGAAAAGGTTGACAAAAAAAAAAAGTAGGAATGCTCCATATATACTGAGTCTTCATGTGGTTGATGCTGCTAATAAATAGAGTTACACCATTTCCTTGAGCCATTTTTCTTCTGGAAGGCCAATTGTCCATCCCTATTTTTTTTTTGCCTTCGTTGCACATGTAAGAAATGCTAAATAGTAGTAGTAGTAGTAGTAGTAGTAGTACGGTTGCTTTTTCCTTTTTTTGGTGCACTATATTGGAAAGGTTATACAGATTTGGGGAATTATAAATAAGAATGAACAGGCACCCCAGAAACCCTCACAATTTACTTTCAACTAACTACCCTTCTTTTACCTTTTATTAAACTTCACTTTTCCAGACATCAACTGGTAAAATTTGTTTTTAAAGTGTTTTTGATAAGCCTGGAGGAAAGGTCTACTGAACTGCATTTTCAGAAATGCTCCTCGTTCCATACACAGGACCAAAATGCAGGCAGAGCTACGAAGTCTCAATGCGTGGTTGAGACAATGGTGCAGGGAAGAGGGATTCAGATTTGTTAGGAACTAGGCAACATTCTGGGGAAGTGAGAGCCTTCCGAAAGGAAGGACTCCACCTTAACCAGGATGAAACAAGGCTGCTGGCACTAACATTTAAAAAAGAGATAAAGTAGCTTTTAAATTAAAATGGAAGGGGGGAGGAGAAGCTGTTAGTCACCCAGAAGCGCATGGATAGGAGTGTCCTTGAATGACACTATTGAAACAGGACATTTAGGAAATTCAATACAGAGGATTCAACAATGGTGAAAGAAAGCCAGGAGTATTTAAGAGGAGAGCAGAGTAAACGATGCAAATTATCCCTGCCAACTTCTAAACAGCTTGTAGATGCAAGGAAAAAACACAATTTGAAGAGTCTGTATACAAATGTTAGAAGCCTTAGGGAGTAGAAATCCACGGGAGACGTATGTGTTAGGCGGGGAGAGTCTGATAGGTACGGATGGGGAGAGGGATCTTGGGGTGATAGTATCTGAGGATTTGAAGGCGACGAAACAGTGTGACAAGGCGGTGGCCATAGCTAGAAGGTTGTTAGGCTGTATAGAGAGAGGTGTGACCAGCAGAAGAAAGGGGGTGTTGATGCCCCTGTATAAGTTATTGGTGAGGCCCCACCTCGAGTATTGTGTTCAGTTCTGGAGGCCTTATCTTGTTAAGGATGTAAAAAGAATTGAAGCGGTGCAAAGAAAAGCTACGAGAATGGTATGGGATTTGCGTTACAAGATGTATGAGGAGAGACTTGCGGACCTGAACATGTATACTCTGGAGGAAAGGAGAAACAGGGGTGATATGATACAGACGTTCAAATATTTGAAAGGTATTAATCTGCAAACTAACCTTTTCCGGAGATGCGAAGGCAGTAGAACGAGAGGACATGAAATGAGATTGAAGGGGGGCAGACTCAAGAAAAATGTCAGGAAGTATTTTTTCACGGAGAGAGTAGTAGATGCTTGGAATGCCCTCCCGCGGGAGGTGGTGGAAACGAAAACGGTAACGGAATTCAAACATGCGTGGGATAAACATAAAGGAATCCTGCTCAGAAGGAATGGATCCTAAAGAGCTTAGACGAGATTGGGTGGCAAAGCTGGTGGTGGGAGAGGGAGATGGTGCTGGGCAGACTTATACGGTCTGTGCCAGAGCCGGTGGTGGGAGGCGGGACTGGTGGTTGGGAGGCGGGGATAGTGCTGGGCAGACTTATACGGTCTGTGCCAGAACCAGTGGTGGGAGGCGGGGCTGGTGGTTGGGAGGCGGGGATACTGCTGGGCAGACTTATACGGTCTGTGCCCTGAAAAGGACAGGTACAAATCAAGGTAAGGTATACACAAAAAGTAGCACATGTGAGTTTATCTTGTTGGGCAGACTGGATGGACCGTGCAGGTCTTTTTCTGCCGTCATCTACTATGTTACTATCCAGCTTATTTTCGAAAGAGAAAAACGCCTATAGTGCGACCTAAATCGGGAGATAGACGTTTGTCTCGCAAAGGTGCCCAAATCGGTATAATTGAAAACCGATTTTGGGCGTTTCCAACTGCACTCCGTCGCGGAAACGAATAAAGTTGACGGGGGCGTGTCGGAGGCGGAACTGGGGCGTGGTTATCAGCTGAGGAGAGATGGGCGTCTTTAGCTGATAATCGAAAAAAAAGGCGTTTTTACTGCGATTTTGGGTCACTTTTTTTGGACCCTTTTTTTTCACGAACAAGTCCCAAAAAAGTGCTCCAAGTGCCCAGATGACCACTGGAGGGAATCGGGGATGACCTCCCCGGACTCCTCCAGTGGTCACTAACCCCCTCCCACCAAAAAAAACCCCCATTTTACAAACTTTTTTTCCAGCCTGTATGCCAGCCTCAAATGCCGTACCCACCTCCATGACAACAGAATGTGTTTGATCCTATCACATCCTTTCCCTGGGTCAGATGTGGCTCTCGGGTGCAGTACAGGGTCACATCAGCATTGCATTGTGGTGGGTGTAGGGTATTGGGCTCCGTGATTTCATTAGCTTCTGTTACAGTCTCATGATGTTGGTAGTTGGTAGGCTCTTCTCCCATGGTGCTTTTCCCCCTGCCTACTGGGTCAGAGTGTGCCCTGCTGTGTTTCCTGTTGTAGTCCTTGCGGTAGTGGCCATTTTTGTAAGCCAGTTTTAGTTCCCTTTCCTGTGTTAGCCACGTTACAGAACTTAGTTCTTCCCTTGAATGTGGCTGAAAGAGGGCATTGTACAGCATTCTGCCAGCTCTGACCTACTGCTCATCTCAGTACCAGGGAGACTCGTTGCCAGTGAGGCACAACCTCTGATCTGCAGTTAACTGTGAGTAAAGGTGGTTATTCCAATAAAGGACGTTTTCGGAGAGATTAGTCTTCAGGTGTCAAGTGGTGTGCCAATGTTATACAGCAGCAACAAGTCCTAGAGGCCTGCGTGTATGCAGGTCCCTGGAGCACTTTTAGTGGGTACCGCAGTGCACTTCAGCCAGGTGGCCCCAGGCCCATCCCCCCCCACCTGTAACACTTGTGCTGGTAAATGGGAGACCTCCAAAACCCACTGTACCCACATGTAGGTGCCCCCTTCACCCCTAAGAGCTATGGTAGTGTTGTACGTTTGTGGGTAGTGGGTTTTGGGGGAGGGAGGTTGGGAGCTCAGAACCCGTGGTAAGGGAGCTATGCATGTGGGAGCTTTTTCTGAAGTCCACCGCACTGACCTAGGGTGCCCAGTTGGTGTCCTGGCATATCAGGGGGGTGAGTGTACTACGAATCGTGGCCCCTCCCACAACCAAATGGCTCGGATTAGGACGTTTTTGAGCTGGGCGTTTTTAGTTTCCATTATTGCTAAAAAAAACAAATGCCCAGCTCAAAAATGACCATTTTTTCAAAAATTTGGTTCGGCCCGCCCCTTTCCGGACCCGTTCTCGGAGATAAACGCCCATGGAGATAGGCGTTTCCGTTCGATTATGCCCCTCCACGTAAGATGGGAGGGTTAGAGTATATAGCACTAAATGAAGAGGTAGATATAAAAGGTATCTCAGAGTCCTGGTGGAAGGAGGACAATCAATGGGACCTGTGGGGCCCTTTTACTAAGGTGTGCCAAAAAATGGGCTGCGCTAGTATAGAAGATAGAGCAGCTTTTAAACTAGAAACTGGGGGAAGGCCGACAGTCGATCAAAAGCACATGGTTTGGGATAAGGTATCTTTCAAAGATATCACTAAAAAAGGGAAGATAGGTATCCCGATAGTGAGGTTACAAAAGAGACCATAGTAGATCAGGTGTCCTTAAATAAAAATAAAAATCCGACAAAAGATTGCAAATTAGTATTGCCAAGTACTGAGCATGATGTAAATAGGAACTACAGCCTTGTAGCGCTATAGAAATGCTAAATAGTAGTAGTAGTAGTAACAAACATAGTTTGAAATGCCTATATGCGAATGCCAGAAGCATAAGAAATAAGATGGGAGAGTTAGAATATATTGCACTAAATGAAAAATTAGATATAATAGGCATCTCAGAGACCTTGTGGAAGGAGGATAACCAGTGGGACACTGTCATACCGGGATACAAATTATATCGTAGTGATAGGGTGGATCAAATTGGTGGAGGGGTAGCATTGTATGTTAAGGACAGCCTTGAATCAAATAGATTGAAAATTCTGCAGAAAAGAAAACACATCTTGGAATCCCTGTGGATTGAAATTCCATGTGTAAAGGGGAAAAGGATAGTGATAGGAGTGTACTACCGTCTGCCTGGCCAGGATGAACAGACGGATGCAGAAATGTTAAAGGAAATTAGGGATGCAAACAAACTGGGCAACACAATAATAATGACAATTTACGATATAATCAACTTTCGTTAATCTCTGAAGACCTATCTCTTTAACAAGGCATATCACAATGACTAATAATAGTAACTATAACACATCACCACTTTACCTTATACTCAGAATGTTTTCTTTCTATACCTGATTGATTACTTCTTTTATGCCATCCATGTTTTTGTATGTAAAATCAATTGTATCTTTTTTATTCTGGAATGGCGAATGCCATTACGGAACATTGTAAGCCACATTGAGCCTGCAAATAGGTGGGAAAATGTGGGATACAAATGCAACGCTAGGGAGGTAAAATTCCTTGATTAATCAAGGACTGCTTTATGGAGCAGCTGCTACAGGAGCTGACCAGAGAAGGAAAAATTCTAGACCTAGTCCTTAGTGGAGCACATGATCTGATGCAGGAGGTAATGGTGCTGGGGCCGCTTGATAACAGATTTGATATTACCTTTGAAGTAAGTATACACAGGAAATCCAATACGTTAGTGTTTAACTTTAAAAAAGGAGAAAATGAGAAGAACAGTGAAAAAAAAACTTAGCAGAGTGGCTGCGAGGGTCAAAAATTTACATCAGGTGTGGATGCTGTTCAAAAACACCATCCTGGAAGCCCAGGCCAAATATATTCCACGTATTAAAAAAGGAGGACGGAAGACCAAATGACAGCCGGTTAAGAAGTGAGGTGAAGAAAGCTATTAGAGCTAAAAGAAAATCCTTCAGAAAATGGAAGAAGGAATCGACTGTAAATAATAAGAAACAGCATAAGGAATGCCAAGTCAAATGCAAAGCACTGATAAGGAAGGCAAAGAGGGACTTTGAAAAAAAGATTGTGTTGCAGGCAAAAACACATAGTAAAAAATGTTTTAGGCACATTAAAAGCAGGAAGCTGGCAAAAGAATCGGTTGGACCGCTAGATGACCGAGGGGTAAAAGGGGTAATCAGGGACAACAAAGCCATAGCAGAGACATTAAATTAATTCTTTGCTTCGGTCTTCACCGTGGAACATTTGGGAGAGATACTGGTGCCAGAAATGGCATTCAAAGCTGACAAGTCGGAGAAACTGAATGAAATCTCTATAAACCTGGAGGATGTAATGGGGAAGTTCTACAAATTGAAGAGTAGCAAATCTTCTGGATCGGAGGAGTATTGATAGAACTGAAAAATGAACTGGCAGAACTATTGTTAGTAACATGTAATTTATCCGTAAAATCGAGTGTGGTACTGGAAGATTGGAGGGTGGCCAATGTAACACCGATTTTTAAAAAGAGGTTCCAGAGGAGATCTGGGAAATTATAGACCGGTGAGTGTGACATCTGTGCCGGGCAAAATGATAGAGACTACTATAAAGAACAAAATTACAGAGCATATTCAATAGAAATAAAACATGGAAAAGAAAATAAGATGATACCTTTTTTATTGGACATAACTTAATACATTTCTTGATTAGCTTTCGAAGGTTGCCCTTCTTCGTCAGATCGGAAATAAGCAAGTGTTGGTAGATGACAGTATATATAAGTGAAACATCATAGCATTTCAGTGACAGTCTAACAGGATGGAGGTGGATAGGTGAGAGACCAGGAGATATGCATGGGAACATCGAACATTTCAGTGACAGTCTAATAGGATGGGGGTGGATAGGTGAGAGGAGGGTGACAAACAGAGCAATACAACTTTATGGTTTATAATGGGCTAGAAAACCCAGATCTTTGTTAAGTCCTGTCTGGTGGGTGTCAAAATATTTAATCATTCTGACTTCAAAGGTCTTACGGTCCTGTACTGTTTTAAAGTTACCTTTCAGGATTCTTACTATGAAATCACTGGTACAGTGTTCTCCATGGCTGGCTACACAAATGAGCAGAGCCAACCATATTTTCGAAAAAGGTGGCCGGCCATCTTTTTTTCCGATAATACAGTTGGGGCCGGCCAAATCTCGACATAAATGTTGAGATCGCCAGGTTTGAGATAGCCGACATCGGTTTTTGCCGATAATGGAAACCAAGGCCGGCCATCTCAAAACCGGCCAAATCCAAGGGAGGGAGAGGCGGGGAACCCAGCTCACGAAAAGGTGGTGACGTCACTAATCAGCGATCGCATCAGTGGGGAACAAGCTACAGCGTGTTGTGTAACTTAGTACCCCTGAAGCAGGCGCTGTTTCGCGCCGAAACACGGCCCATGTTGGGTCATTAATAAAGAACTTTCATTGTCCCAGTCTTGAAGGCCCAGTGTTGCTTTTGTTTTGTGTCCTTCTCACAGAAACATTTTGGACGTCCTCAAGTGCCGTTACAGAGAAGGACGTCCTCAACTGCTGTTGCAGGGAAGGACGTCCTCAACTGCTGTTGCAGGGAAGGACGTCATCAACTGCTGTCACAGGGACGGAGGCATAGCAAAAGACATATAAAAAAAAAAAAAAAAAGACAAAAGTTTTTGAAGTTGTTTTTTTCGGGGTGGGAGGTGGTTAGTGACCACTGGAGAAGTCAGGGGAGGTCATCTGGTCAGTTCAGGCACCTGTTTGATGCTTGGTCATGAAAAAAAATGGACCAAGTAAAGTCGGCCAAATGCTCGTCAGGGCTGCCCTTCTTTTTTCTATTATCGACCGAGGGTGGCTATCTCTTAACCACCACCCGTCCTGCCTTCGCTACCCTGCCGACATGCCCCCTTAAACTTTTGCTGTCCCGACGGAAAGCAGTTGAAGCCGGCCAAAATTGGCTTTCAACTATGCCGATTTGGCCGGCATTGGGAGAAGGGCGGCCATCTCCCGATTTGTGTCGGAAGATGGCCGCCCTTCTCTTTCGAAAGTAAGCAGGAAAGTCACACAAAATAGCTGTCTTGTGCTGAATATTAGGAGTTAGCAGGCTAAGTGCTATTTAACAGGCCAAGAGCTGTTCCTGGTCAGTTAAATAGTGCTAAATATCGGCGAGCATGTGTCCTGCAGACTTTACTTACCTGCAGACAATTGCACCTGCTTTTAGTATGAGTATTTTTTCTCATCATGGAAAATATGATATCTAGATTTAAAGGTACAATCTAAGCACATCAGGGCAAATTTTATAAGATGGTGCCTATGAGGAATGTCCAAAAAAATGCATAATTTCAAATTAGTCTTGCAAAGGCAACATATGTATGGAGTAGCCTAATGGTTAGTGAAGTGGGCTGAGAACCAGGGAACCGGGTTCAGTTCCCACTGCAGCTTCTTGTGACCCTGGGCAAGTCACTTAACTACCACTACTTCTTATCATTTCTATAGTGCCACTAGACATATGCAGCGCTGTATGCTGAACATGTAAGAGACAATCCCTGCTCGACAGAGCTTACAATCTAATCAAGACAGACAAACAGGGCAAATAAGGGATAGGGAAATACTTAAGGTGGGACTTATAAAACAGACATGGGTACTGAACAAGTGAATAGAAGTTAGGAGTTAAAACCAGCATCAAAAGGTGGGCTTTTAGCCTAGATTTGAAGACAACCAGAGCTGGAACTGAATCCTCCATTGCCCCAACTATAAACAAAACTTATGTGAACCCATTAGGGACAGAGAAAGTTCCTGTGGATAATACATAAACCATTTTGGTTATACCACAGAAAAGCGATATATCAGATGCATTACCCTTATTATACTTAGATATATGTGGCTTAGGAAATAGGCTCCCACAACTAGTCCCGACAGTGCACAAAGTTACCCATGTATTCTATATGCATATTTTATACGTTTGCACATTGTGCTCTGCTTCACCTTTACCCAAACTAAGTCCCTGGGAACACTTTCTTGGTGTGCATACTTTTATGCATGTTATTTGGCACACTATTTTACATTTCCTTCATTATGTTCCTCCCTCAGAAACTACTACTACTACTATTTATCATTTCTATAGTGCTACAAGGCAAACGCAGCGCTGTACACCATACACAACAGCTGAAGTACATCACATTGCAGACCTTTCACCACACTAAGGAAGGGAAGTTTTCAAATAATTAATTAAAACAGGTAACATACTTTTATCTGCCTAAATTACTTTGAAGGTTGCATTCAATATGGAATTGTCATTTTACATATCACCATGCTGGTCCTGCCATAGGATGTCAAAGAGTATTTGTTTCTTTAATTTACTAATCAGGTCTACTATAATGCAGCTATAATCGCAGGTCTTTCTAACCTGTTTCTAACTGACAACAGGGTACTTTGCATACTGAAAAGCCTTCAGGAGTGTCTAAGTGCATCAACAGAACTGTGCATTATACAATGCAAATTACTAATGCAAATATGTTCCCTGTCACTATAAGATGTAATGTCACCGATGAGTGATTAAGACTTACAATGGATATCAGCACTGAGGAAAAACAGGAAGGGCAATTTTCTAAAACTATATACCATTGTCCTGCTAGTTCCCTCCCTTCACTGTTCTGGGGGCGTACACATCAAATTTTCAGACTTTCTGTGGCCATGACTCCATCATGACCACAGAAAGCATGCAAACCCGAGGCACAAGCTGATGACATTTCAATATACAGCCCACTCAGGTCGCGACCCACAATTTGGGAATCCTTGCTCTAAGATGGGAGTTCTCTACCTGTGTTCCCATCGTTGGAGGTTAATGCAGCTGTATAAAGAGCTCCAATCATGCTGGGCAGGCAAGTTTTGCAGGGCTCCCTGGGGACCCGCCTGTTAACATGTGGTTGAAACATCAACATTGCTGCACTGCTTCCTACTGCTAGGAAGTCTGACAGCAGACTCCTACCTACTTTGCAGAGAACATTGATGGCCATAATGCTTGCTAGTATCCATGGAATATTTTAGATATTCTGGGAGATAGCGGGTATTAAAGGAAATAAACTTTCAGGTTTTTTTTTTGGTGCTTGGCAGGAGATTTGGGGATGCGGCAGAGGGCATTTTGCTGCCCAAGAGGGAAGAGAACTGGGGAGAGGTAGAAAGAAGCACATTTCAGTTTTTATTTCTTTAAACAATGAATACACATTGGGGAGAAGAGGGAACCAAAGACATTGTTATGAGTACTGGGAGAAGCTTGCTCAGGCAGATTTAAGACAGTTATCTCAGTACCTAAATTTTCTATCTAAATTAGTTGGTTCATACTGAATATCCTGATAACTGCTGAATACCTGACTCTGAGACCAGCACTTCTCTAACAAGGCCCCCAACTTTGAGTAGCTAAATGTGAGCACACACCAATTTGTACGCACAGATCCAGCAGGTCAGAGAGGGAGATTTTTCACCACACACTGAGAAGCCAAGTCTGGTCACAGTGTTACATACCCTGACAACATCATGGCTGGACTAGTGTAATGTGCCATTTGACTACAAACAGCCCCAGCGCCTACTACTGAGACTACCACTAGGGGGCAGAGGCACCATTTTGGATTCATGCACAAATCTAGAGCCCATAACTGCTGACTGGATCATTCCAGACTCCCTGAGTAGGTCCTGGGGTTGGGGAGGAGGGAGGACCTTAGTGCATAGACTTGGTCTGTCAGGAGCCAGATTTGGCTGTCATGGGAGGGAGATTGATGAGGAGGGGGGAATGGTGATTGGGTGCAGGGGGTATCAGACTAGATGGAGGAATGTAAAGGTGGGAGTCCTGCTAGGGGTGGGGGTTCCTGAGGGTTCCAAAACATTAGGGAAGGGATCAGGAGGGCCCTGAGGACATTGGGGAAAGGACTGGGAAGGTTACAGCATGAGAGAAAAGACTGGGGAGGGGGGGATATGTTCAGAGGCTGGGACGCAAAGCAGTGGTTTTGTGTTTTTCAGTTTTTAAATCTGGATTGAGCTCCCACTGTGTTACCTGCAATGGCAAATAGCATGGGAGCACCTGCACTGTCTGCCACTGCATGTAACATGGTGCCTGTGCTGCAATGAAGGCTACTGTACAGGGACAAATAATTAGCTATGCGGCAAAAAGACAGTATAAAAGTATCAAGCCAAGACTAGAGAAAGAAACTGTTAGAGAGCAAACATATGTAAACAAGAAATACAATAATTCTCAATTAATGTAGCTCAAGTATAAATATAATATATTATGTACTGAGCAGGCCATTAATATGTTATTTCAGTGGACTGCATATTATTGTGCAGAGAGAAATACAAATGGCTGACTTTTCACTGCACATTTAAAAACTAACAAAAGAGACAGGTGCACCATGAAAAGCAAAAAAAAAAGGAAATGTGCGTATAACAGAGTTCTGTGTTAACATAATAAAGGACTGCAGATAAAGACCTGCACGGTCCATCCAGTTTCCCAACAAAGACCAATATGCTGAAATCTTCTGCCCAGTCTGTGGCGGTGGCCAAAAATGCAAACAGAATGCTAGGAATTATTAGGAAAGGGAATGCAAAATAAGCCAAGAATATTATAATGTCTTTGTATTGCGTTTTTTAAATATTAGTGCCAGCAGACTGGTTCCATCCCAGTTAAGGTGGAGCCCATCCTTTTGGAACAGGATCCCCCCCCTTCCCCAGAATGTTGTCCAGTTCCTAACAAATCTAAATCCTTCATCCTTACATCATCATCTCAAGAATGCATTGAGACTTTAGAGCTCTGCCTGTCTCTTGGGTCCTGCACGTGGAAGGGGGAGTATTTCTGAAAACGCTACCCTGGAAGATCTGGATTTCAGCTTTATTTATTGCATTTGTATCCCACATTTTCCCACCTATTTGCAGTCTCAATGTGGCTTACATAGTATTGTTAACATGGTTATTCCAGTATGCTAGGTACAATTAGTATTGTGAAGGGATTAGTTAAGGGAAGACAGGAAAAGGAAGGGATTTAATAGGGTATTTATAGCAGGTGTGCATTCATTGCTGAGTGGGTTGGTGTAGGAGCCTGAATTTGGCTTCCAAAACCTTATGTAATTGGTATCCACATGTACCAAGACAGCCAGCTCCTCCCAAGCGCTATTTAAAATCCTATCTAGGTGATGATGAGGTCCGCCAGCCTCACACCAGGCAGGCAAGTGACCAGGCAATCCTCACGTATATTATTAGGCATGTAGATAGCCACTCAGCTATCTACATGCCTAATAATCGAATCACTAACAACAGCCGTCCTAAACCTTCCCTTCTAAAGACATATCCTTGGTGCAAGAGGATATTGCACCTTGATGGGCTGGTCCTAGCTACTGGATTACTTCTCATCTTCATCAGTGTGATGCTCTCCTTTTAGGAGACCTCCCTGCTCCAAGGCAGCACAGGGCCAGACTGAAGGTAGACTTCTCTACAAAGTCCCTGTAGGCCTCCTCTATGTACTAGTCTCTCCCTCAGCTACTCCAAGTCTGTTACTTTAGCCTCAAGAGAACAGACTCATTCTCTGAGAGCTAGGAGCTCTATATATCGAGCACATATATAACTTCTCACCCACTGGGAGATAATCATACATGTGACACTCAATGCAAAAGACTACACCCCTCTCTGCCTGCTGGATTGTCTGCATCTTAGTATTATAGAATTGTTTAACTAAAATGTCTTAAGGTACTAGGTATATAAGATTAATATAAAGAGCCTTAAGATTGTATGGTATAATGTGTAATTTATTTAGTGTTTGCTTCTCAGAAACTAAATATAATTAAAACTATAATGAAAGCTCTCCTTTTGTTATCCTAATTAGATTTATTTATTTATTTGGATTTATTAACCGCCTTTATGAAGAGAGTCATCCAAGTCATCCAAGCAGGTACAGTTTAATATAAAACTTACAATTTTGTTAATAGCATAACAATAGTAAAATAACCAAGAATAAATATAAATACAATAAATGAGGTAAACCTGAAAACAGTAAACTGAAACCTAATAATAGAATTATCATGAAACAGTAACCTTTATTAGCACTGGAATTCAAATACCAGACATATAATACAATGTTAACATAATACTAATGATACACCCTGCTGTGCCTTCTAGAGGCTGTTAATGCTGTGGCAGAAAGTTCAAGTTTTAAAACTATGGGGAAAAGGGAATGGAGATTAGTTAATGAAGTTTGCTTCTTCTTTTTTTTTTTTTTTAATTCTGTCTTTATCAATAATCTAGAATTCCTTTTTTAAACTGCAGTCTTTAAGTTACCAAAGCAAAGAACAAAATAATGTTCACTTACTCAGAAAAATGTCCTCTTCTCTCATAACTTCTCAGAAAGTATAGGATAAAATGTGCCGCTGAGCAAGCATATAAAAAATGGCTGATTATGTACCTCAAGTGATTGACAATAATGCAATTACCAACACATTTAACAAGAGCTGGTGTCAAATATGGTATTTGATTCTAAAATTGATCTCTTTATTATTGTTTATCTTAAGCCTATTAATATAATAATGGTTAAGCCTATTAATATAGTTGCGGTTTCATTTTTCTCTTGCTCTTGTTTACTTTCCTTACACAAGAGAAAAAGGAAACCGATATAGTTCTCCAAACAAGTGGCTGACAAAATAAAGGGAAAGGAGTTGGAGTTAACGAAATAAAAAAGAAATGCAAAAGGAGGAACACAAATAGAATTACTGGATAAACTGAAAGAAGCAAAGGAGAGAAACACAGCTGGCAAAGGCTCAGGCGGAAGAACATTGTGACATGTGGAGGGGCATTTTTGATACGACGTCTAAGTTCAACTTTGGACGTCCAAAACCTGAATAGGAAAGAAGGTCATTTTCAAAAAAGAAAAATGTCTATCTATTTTTTCCGAAAATACTGTTTTGAACAAGGTTTTGTGATTTGGATGTTTTGTTTTTTGGTCCATTTTCAAAAAAACAAAACAAAAACGTCCAAGTGTAAAATGTACAAAATCAAGCTATTGGGATAAGTACATAAGCACCGCCATACTGGGAAAAGACCAAGGGTCCAACGAGCCCAGCAAGCGGCCAATCCAGGCTTCAAGAACCCGGCAACCCCCCCCCCCCCAAAAAAAAAAATGAATAATGTTCAATGGACCTTTCCCTCAGGAATCTGTCCAAACCCCCTTTAAATTCCATGAGCCCAGCTGCTTTCATTACATTCTCTGGCAACGAGTTCGGCAACGAGCATTTTTAGAAGACTGGTCCCCCAGACATCCCAGGAGATAAATGTGGCACTGCAATGGACTTCAAAAACATACTCCCAGATATACATCTCACCGTTGCTCCTTATTTTGTCTGCTGAGCTCCCCAAAACCCACTACCCCAAACTGTACACCACTACAGTAGCCCTTATGGGTGAAGGGGGCACCTATATGTGGGTACAGTGGGTTTCTGGTGAGTTTTGCAGGGCTCACAGTTTCCACCACAAATGTGACAGGTAGAGGAAGATAGGGATCTGAGTCCTCCAAGCCATGGTGCACTGCACTGACCACTACACTACTCCAGGGACCTGTATGCTGCTCTAATAGACATGGCTCTAACATCTGAGGCTGTCATACAGGCTGGGAAGTCATATTTTTATTAATATTTTTTGGGGTGGGAGGGGGTCAGTGACCACTGGGGGGTGTTGGGGGGCACCCCTGATTCCCTCCTATGGTCATCTGGCTAAACGGCAGATATCGAGTAATAATCTCCAAATATCACAATCATTTTCTCCCCATTGTTAAACTGTGTGAGACAATCCCCTGAAGTATACTTCTTGATCATCAAGCAAGACCTTTGGTTCTGGGATTTTACATAATTGACCGTATGTACACTTAATACTTCTATTCATTAGCAAAATGCTTCTAGTCTATATGTTTTCTTCAGTTTCTCAGTTGTTATGCTTCTTCTTCTGTCCAACGTTAAGCCAATTTTATGTAATACATTCTTAATATCTTGTAATCATGTTACTTTGTTAATCTGTAAGCCACATTCAACCAAATATCATTTGGCTAAAGTGGGATATAAGAATCAATAAATGGAAATAGAAATGTGGAGAAATGTGTTTAACAAATACTTTTGTTCATTCTTCATGAAAGAAAATCCTGGAGTAGGACCTCGGTTGGCTGATAAAGGTACATATATGACTGAGGAAGATATCACACTGTTCACAGAAGAAAGCAAAAATAATGTAGTCACTGCTGAAAAAAGGATAGTGAACTTTCTAGAAGCCAACGGGTTACAGGAACCAAGGCAACATGGCTTTACCAAAGGAAAATCCTGCCAAATGAATCTTACTGACTTCTTTGACTGGGTGACCAAAGAACTGGATGAAGGACGTGTGCTAGATGTAATTTACTTGGATTTCAGCAAAGCCTTTGATATGGTTCCTCACAGAAGACTCGTGAATTTTTTTTTTTGTTTCATTTGTACCCCGCGCTTTCCCACTCATGGCAGGCTCAATGCGGCAGGCAATGGAGGGTTAAGTGACTTGCCCAGAGTCTCAAGGAGCTGCCTGTGCCGGGAATCAAACTCAGTTCCTCAGTTCCCCAGGACCAAAGTCCACCACCCTAACCACTAGAGCTGAGAGGGCTGAATGTAGAACCAAAAGTGGTGAACTGGGTAGGAAACTAGTTGACCGCAGGTAGTAGAGGTAGTGGTAAACGGAATACACTCAGAAGAAAAGAAGGTGAGCAGTGGAATTCCTCAGAAGTCAGTGCTGGGGCCGATTCTGTTTAATATATTTTTGAGAGTGTAATAAAGTCACATCCAGGATAGTTGGGTTAAGGCAGTTTCAGTCTGAAATACAAGTCCCAGAAGGCATTGCAGGCAAGGAGCCAGGGGGTGAGATGAGGAACCTGGACTGGAATCCTAGCTGCAATGGGGGAAGACATGGGTGTAAGCTGGCAGGACGTGTAGATGGGCTGCCATTAGGGGGAAAGAGAGTTAGGAAACCCTGTGTGCAGGAGCTCATCATTAGTCTAATGCTCAACTCAGCTGGTATGGGTGTGGGGGGAAGCTAATGGAAGGAGAATGATTGGTTGTGGTAGCAGAAGCCAGGGATTGATTAGGCAGGTGGGAAGGAGCCCCAGAAGAGAGAAGCAGAGGGAGAGATGCAACTGCAGGCTGAAAACCCTTGGGTAAGAGAGGTCCCTAAACTACTGAAGCAGGCTGAAATTCCTTGGGTGTGAGGAAGTCCCAAAAGTATTTGCAGGCGAAAAATCCTTGGGTAAGGGAGGTCCATAAAGTATGGAATTTACCAGTGAAGCTGATGCAGGGTGAAATCCCTTGCGTATGAGGAGTCCCTAAAGTATTGAACTCTCCTGAAGGTAACGAGAGTAGAAGGTAGAAACTGCTGCTTTGTGATTTAACTGTGATGATGAACTGAAAGAACTGCTTCTATTTGGAATTGAACTACTGTTTATTGTGCACTGGATAAAGAACCCAGACTGAAGCTGACTGTGAGCCTGTATTGAATCCTGATATGTGCTGATAGCCTACTGCTTAAAGGGGACTATTTGCCACACACTTTCAGGTGGCTTATATGTGCTTAAGATGGAAGGTGAATGCTGCTGTTGGAACTGTGTATCAGGTCTACTAGAAACCTGCATGGAATAAAGTCCTTAAGATTGAAGTTGCTGGTGGACATTTATTTCTTGACTGTACCAGGAGCCTGTGGCTGGAGGGGATTGTTCTATCCTTGGCTGCACATAGAGGTACCTGGTTACAAAAGATATTATTGAAGGTTTTTTTTGAAGGGTTGGAAGGAAAGGTTTGCCTTTTGCAGACAACAAGAAGATAGTCAAAAGAGTGGATACTCTGGAGGGAGTAGAAACAATGAGAAGGGATCTCCACACGTTAGAAGAATGGTCGAAGATCCTGCAGTTAAAATTTAATGCCAAGAAGTGCAGAGTGATGCACTTGGGGTGCAGAAACCCAAAAGAGAAATACTGGATAGAAGGGAGTAAGCTCAACTCAGGAGAGAGACCTCGGGATGATAGTGTCCGAGGATCTGAAAGTGAAGAAACAATGCAACAAAGCGGACAGAAGGATGCTAGGCTGCACAGAGAAGGGTATAACCAGCAGAAGAAATGAGGTGTTGATGCCCCTCTACAAGTTGTTGGTGAGGCCCCACTTGGAGTATTGTGTTCAGTTTTGGAGGCCTTAGCTTGCTAAAAATGTAAAAAGACTGGAAGTGATGCAAAGAAAAGCTACACAAATGGTATGGGATTTGCATTACACACCTTACGAGGCAAGGCTTGCCGACCTGAACATGTGTCTCTTGGAGGAAAGAAGAAACAGGGGTGATATGATACAGACGTACAAATATTTGAAAGGTATTAATCCACAAACAATCCTTTTCCGGAGATGGGAAGGGGTGGTAGAACAAGAGGACATGAATTGAGATTGAAGGGAGGCAGACACAGGAGTAATGTCAGGAAGTATTTTTTCACGGAGAGGGTGGTGGATACGTGGAATGCCCTCCTGCTGGAGGTGGTGGAGATGAAAATGGTAACAGAATTCAAACATGCATGGGATAAAGACACAGGAATCTTGTTTAGAAAGAATGGATCCACAGAATCTAAGCAGAGATTGGGTGGCAACACCGGTAATTGGGACGCAAAACCAGTGCTGGGCAGACTTCTATGGTCTGTGCCCTGATTCTGACTGAATAGATATGGGTGGGCTGGAGTGTAAATTTTAAGGGGTTTCGATGTTAAGTTCAGAAATTTTAGTACAAGAACAGTGCTGGGCAGACTTCTATGGTCTGTGCCCTGAAAAGGGCAAGGACAAATCAAATTCAGGTAGACATATAAAGTATCAAATACCATGTATTTATTTATTGCATTTGTATCCCACATTTTCCCACTTATTTGCAGGCTCAATGTGGCTTACATAATTTTGTAAACATTGTCATTACAGGATAACAGATACATGTAGTTTTGTGCAGAGATTAAGTAAGGGAGAAAGAAGAAGGAAGGAAGGGAGTGATTAGTGTAATTATAGAAGGTGAGCTTTCTTAACTGATTGGGTTGGTGAGGTGAATTAGTGTGGCTATGTATAATGAGCTTATCTTGAGGGGCAGACTGGATGGACCATACAGGTCTTTATCTGCCATTATAGATTATATGTTGAAAAACTGAAAGTAGACAAAACTATGGGGCCAGATGAGATCTATCTCATATTGTTGATGGAGCTCAGAGAGGTGCTGGCGGGATTTGTTTAATAAATCCTTTAAGACAGGAGAGGTTCCCTGGGATTGGAGAAGAATGGATGCGGTCTCTCTTCACAAAAGTGGAGACAGAAAAGATGTGAAAAACTACAGGCTGGTAAGCCTTACTTCAGTGGTTTTAAAGTAATGGAGGTGCGCTTAAGGAAAGGATAGTTAATTTCTTAAAATCCAACAGGTTACAAGATCTGAGGCAACATGGTTTTACTAAATGATAATCGTGCCAAACAAATCTGATTGATTTCTCTGACTGGGTGCCAAGAGAATTGGAACGTAGGCTCATTCTAGACAAATTCAGCGAGCTTAAAGTAAGGACCCAAAATGGTGAACTGGATTGGAAAGTAATTGACTGACAGACAGAACAGAGTGGTAGTAAATGGAATGTACTCAGAAGATAGAAAGGTAAGTAGTGGAGTGCCTCAGGGCTTGGTAATGGAAGCTGACATTGTTGAAGGGTTAGAAGGAAAAGTCTGCCTTTTTGCGGATGACACCAAGATTTGCATCTGGGAGGGAGTGACAATATGAGAAGTGATCTACAATTTATTTATTTATTTGTGACATTTATATACCACATTATCCCAATCAAGTTTGAGTTCAACATGGCTTACAATAAACAGTATAGGATACATAAGAAAGAATAATGTATAAGAAAGTGATTTGTTGTAAGAATCCAATTTTACAATATAGTATTATAAACTTACTGGGATAGCTATGGAGTATCATAAATGTCCTGGAATAGTTATGGATGAGAAGAATGGTCTAATTTTTCATAGATAAATTTAATGTGTGAAGTGCAAAGGGCTGTACTTCGGGTGTAGAAATCCAAAGAACAGTATGTGCTAGGAGGTGAAAGACTGACATGCACAGATCAGGAGAAGGACCTTAGGGCAGTGGTTCCCAAACCTGGTCTGGGAGGCACCCCAGTCAGCCAGGTCCCCAGGACCACAATGAACACTCATGATGGAGACCTGCATGCAGTGGAGGCAGTGCATGCAAATCTCTTCATGAATATTCATTGTGGACATCCTGAAAACCTGACTGGCTGGGGTGCCTCCAGGACCAGGCTTGGGAACCATTGCCTTTGGGTGACAGTGTCTGACTATCTCAAGGCATTTGAACAATATGACAAGGCTGTGGCTGTAGCCAGAAGAATACTAGGCTGTATAGATAGAGGCATAACCAGCAGAAGAAAGGTGTTTATGCCCCCAAGAAGTTTCTGTTAACTTGAACAAAGTGTTCTAGTAGGGGCATATGGTATTAAAAATCTAAATAAAACAACAGTATTCTAATAGTTTGAATCAGGTGCACTAATATCAGTATTTTATATGAAATTTGTGTAGAAATGTGTAGCCAATGTTTTTGTCTAAGTAACGGAGTACTGCGATCCGTTTTTTTGTTTTTTTTTTGCTCCTGAAATCAATTTGACAGATGTATTCTGTATTAGTTGTAATCTTGTAGTACCAATTTGACATAAGCCTTGGAATAATGAATTACAATAATCCAAGCATCCTAGGACAAAAGCATGAGTCAATATACTTAAAGATTTACAATTAAAAAAGAGTGAACTGATTGGATTTTTCTTACCCCTCTGTTTACTAAGTCGCGCTAGCAGCTGCCTTCCGCTAATGTCGGCACACCAATTCACTCTGAACGGGCCATGTCGGAATTGCTGCACGGCTTATTAAACAGGAAGGTTAATTTATAAAAGCATTTTTATCTAAGGGATGAGATATGTAATTTTAAACATAGCTTATTATCTAGTATAAAACCTAGGATCCTGAATGAATTGGTTACCTGAACATCTATGCCTGAAATTTTTAAAGCAGTATCGAGTAAAGTGGTGCGGTATGTAGGGGTATTTCCCTGTGATCTAGCCTGAGCTGGTCTTGGCCTAAACAAGCCTATGACATCTTGGTACAATAAGATGGCTGCTGCAACCCTCTGACCTGCACATCTCTGTGTCAGCAAGATCCAGCTTCAGCTTGTGGAAAATCACTGACAGACTTGCTGAAGCCAAGGACATTCTGTGTTCCAACCATCCCCCTTCTATCTCTGAGAAGCTGAGAAGGGAGGCAGAGCCATGGCACCAGAAGTTACCATCTTCAAGGTCACAAAACAAAGAACTCTTCTTACTCATGCACTGGACTGTATGAGAAGAGAATTGGTCCAGGCTATCACCCGACCGAGAGGTCTGGAAGAATGCGGGGAGAGGGGGAAAGAGTTAGTCGGAGACCCTCGGAGGAGGAGTACCTGGGAAGGACCTGAGAAATCCAGCAAGGCTCGGGGTGAGCTAGAGACTGTATGATACCAACCTTGTGACCTGCATAACTGGTGCAAATACCTGTGGCAGAGATATTGGCTCTGAATACCAACAGAGAGACGGAAACCTGCTTGTTTGCTGAGAAAGATCTGCACTACATAAGACACAGACAGCTGAGATAGCGTCTGGGGAGATTCTGCTCCGGTCTTATCTGAAGCCGTCATCAGGACAGCGTGGTAAGATCACAGTGATATATTTCCTGGTCTGGGGTTAGGCAGTGGTTTTATCTAAGTACGACTGGTTTATGTCAGCTCTTGGTCAGGGACAGCTGCTAATTTGAATTTTGCATAAGATGTGATAAGTTTTCATAAGGATCATTAGGATATCATTTGTACTGTTCTAATCATTACTGTACGTAGTCTCAGGATAATCAGAGTGTAGCTAGACAATATATTTTGTTAGTGTGCATATCAGTAAGAGATATTATATTGCATATAAGCTATTGCAGAATGTTTCTATTTTTCTACCTGTAATAAATAATAATAATTATCATCTGTGACGTGGCTTTGGTTCTTTGGCGAAGAACAAAACACTGGCAGGGTGCCAGCAACAAGGTTCCTTTATAATATCCCCTAGACCAGTGATGGCGAACCTATGGAGCCCTCTCTGTTGGCACGCGCGCCGCCGGTCGCCTCACCCAAAACTTAGTCCTCCCACCCACCCGGCGTCAAGTGTTCCTCCCTCCCTCCCACCCGGCACCAGCCCGCCCGGCCTCCATCCCTCCCTCCGAACCCGAAGAAATTTAAAAGTCTTCCCTGGTTCGAGTAGGTGGCGTCAGCATCAGCAGTAGCAGCGAAAAGCGTGCTGCTGGTTCGTCGCGTCTTCAGCCTTCCGTCTCTCAAGCTCTCTGGTCCCGCCCTAACAGGAAACGAGGGCGGGACCAGAGAGCTTGAGAGACGGAAGGCTGAAGACGCGCCAAACTAGCAGCACGCTTTTCGCTGCTACTGCTGATGCTGACGCCGCCTACTCGAACCAGGGAAGACTTTTAAAATTCTTGGGGTTCGGAGGAAGGGAGGGATGGCGGGCTGGTGCCGGTGGGAGGGAGGGAGGAACGCATGACGCCGGGTGGGTGGGTGGGTGCCTTGGTGCACGCTGGGTGGGAGGGAGCGAGGCCTGGTGCTTGGGTGGGAGGGTGGGTGGCCTGCCTGCTTGCTTGCTGCTGCTTGGGTGGGTGGGAGCCTTGGTGCACGCTGGGTGGGAGGGAGGGAGCGAGGCCTGGTGCTTGGGTGGGAGGGTGGGTGGCCTGCCTGCTTGCTTGCTGCTGCTTGGGTGGGTGGGAGCCTTGGTGCACGCTGGGTGGGAGGGAGGGAGCGAGGCCTGGTGCTTGGGTGGGAGGGTGGGTGGCCTGCCTGCTTGCTGCTGCTTGGGTGGGAGGGAGGGAGGCTTGGGTGGCCTGGTGCTTGGGTGGGAGTGCTGGGTGAGTGCATGGCCTGGTGCTTGGGTGAGAGGGAGGCAGGCCTGGTGCTGGGTGGGTGGCCTGGTGCTGGGAGGGAGTGCTGGGTGGGTGCATGGCCTGGTGCTTGGGTGGGTGGGAGAGAGGCCTGCCTGGTGCTTGGGTGGGTGTCCTGGTTCTTGGGTGGGAGTGCTGGGTGGGTGGATGGCCTGGTGCTGGGTGGGTGGGAGGGAGGCAGGCCTGGGTGCGAGGCCTGGTGCTTGGGTGGGTGCATGGCCTGGTGCTGGGTGGGAGGGAGGGAGGCTCGATGCTGGGTGGCCTGGTGCTGGGTGGGAGGGAGGCCTGCCGCTGGGAGGGCAGGGGGGAGAGGAGGGTGGCTGGAGGGGAGGGCAGGGGGAGGGGAGGGTGGCTGGACGGGAGAGGAGGGTGGCTGGATGGGAGAGGAGGGTGGTTGGAGGGGAGGGTGGCTGGACATGGGCGGCTGGAGGGGAGAGGAGGGTGGCTGCACATTTGTGGCTGGAGGGGAGAGGAGGGTTGCTGGACATGGATGGAGGGCAAGAAATGAAGAAGAAAGGAGGAAAGTAAAGAAATAAATGGAAAGGAAGCCCTGGAAACAGAGTTAAGAGAACAGATAGCAGCAGAATCAGCGACTAGGACCAATATGGATAGAAAAACAAAATCACCAGACAACAAAGGTAGAAAAAAAATCATTTTATTTTCATTTTAGTGTTTGGAATATGTCCAATTTGAGAATTTACATCTGCTGTCTTATTTTGCACTGGGTATACTGGAGCTGTAATAATTTACAGAAATGATTTATAATGAAAGAAAATCATGTTATTTTTTTCTCCTATACTAGTATAATATTTTCAATGATGTTTGTTTATATAAGCCAAGGCTGGTGTAAGGGGGTGTGGCTATCATGGGGTGGAGTCATATGTGGTGACCCCGCCCATAATGAGTACCGGCACTTCACGATGAGTAATTAGATTTTGGGTTGCTGTTTGGGCACTCGGTCTCTGAAAGGTTCGCCATCACTGCCCTAGACTGAGCGGGAACCTTGAAATAAGTATTATCAGGGAATAATTATTGCCTTAATTACTTATTTTCATCCTACAGGTAGCTGTGTTAGTCCACTTTTAAAGGTAATCAATATAAATAAAAGAAAATAAAACAGAGAAAAGAAAATAAGATGATACCTTTTTTATTGGACTAACTTAATACATCTTTTGATCAGCTTTCGAAGGTAACCCTTCTTCAGATCAGATGCAATATTGTAATTTCTCCACGTCGAGCAAATTTTAATGCTTTTGTTTTTCTGCATCATTTAATTGCCTATATGTGGTTGGCATGGTGGCAAATGACTAACTAGTGTTTAATCATGAACGGCTATAACCTGCACAGAGTGGTGGATGTGGCACTGGCCTCCTAGTTGGGACGACAGGATGGACAGTGCAGGTACTTTATCTGCTGTCATTTACTGTGCTACTGTATAACACTGCTGGAATACATAAAATCAAACTATCAAATGTTCATATTATCAGGATAACTTACCCAAGTAAAACAATTTCTAGCTGTACCGATCTGAGGCATAAAATAATCGGAGACAAAACAGCGCAACCACAGAGATAGCAAACTATGTCCCATGAGTAACTAACTTGATGCAAGCACTCATGTATCTTTAACATTTAGCTCAAAGCACCAAAGAGATTAAAGTAAAAAAAATGTGAGCACATCAATGCTCTACACCAGAGTAATACTCCCAGTGTTAAATTTACCTATGCCACTGCATCACAGGAATGTGCTGAATAAAAACCAATAACAGTAATTCACTCCCTATTGCAAAAATATCTGTATCAATAGAGTGTATGAATATAAAAGAGAGAAAATACTGTGGATAACAAGAAAGCATTCAGATTCTGATTTTGTAACGTGCAGATTAAGTGATCTGGTAATGTATCATTTTTAATATTGTTAATGTATGTTTTATATGAATGTATATGATTCATTATTTTTTTTAATGATTAATCACCATATTGGAGTGGAGGAGCAGCCTAATGGTTAGTGAAGCAGGCTTTGATCCTGGTGACCTGGATCCAATTCCCACTGCAGCTCCTTGTGACCTTGAGCAAGTCATTTAGGGGTCCTTTTACTAAGTTGCGGCAAAAGAATGCATACAGAGGCCCCCTTTTACTGTGGTGGGTAAAAGACTGTTTTTTTTTTTAAATGGCCGTGCGGCAAGTGAAGTACTTCCTGCAAGGCCATTTCGGGATGGATGGGTGGGGGGAGCACTTACCCCCACCCATTGAGGTGGCAATAAGGGCTCCCACGTTAACTTGGCAGCAACCAGGCAGCACACGACACTGCCTGATTACTGCTGGGTAAACACCGGCACTATAAAAATATTTTTGAAGCATTGGAAATGGCATGCGCTGTAGTGGGTACTACCGCCAGGCTGCTGTTTAGCGAGCAGTAGGTCTGTGTTGGGTTTACTGCTGCTTCCCTCTCCACTGCCCTAGGTAGAAAAACTAAGGACCCTATTTACTAAGGTGCGCTAGCATTTTTAGTGTGTGCTAACGCTATATGGGTGTCTCTAGTGTTAGCACACGCTAAAAAGGCTAGCGCGCCTACAGCGCAGCTTAGTAAACAGGGCTCTAAGATTGTGAGCCCTCTAGGGACAGAGAAAGTACCTGCATAAAATGTGTACAGTGCTGCATACATCTAGTAGCACTACAGAAATTATTATAATAGGAGTAGGGATATAACAAAGTTACAGACAGAGAATGAAATGTAAATGTATCAAAAACAATTATAAATGCTGCCAATGTTTTATTAGGTTTTAGAATATTACTGTGGAGGAAATTTTACAGTTACATAATATTACAGTCAACGTTCACAGAGGTAAATAATTTCCTACATAATGGTCCTTTTTAAATACATGAAGATATACACCAATACTATCTTATATATTTGTAGTTTTAGAAAATACTGTGGATAACAAGGTGGTGTCAGATTCTGACTTGCTAACGTTCAGATTGAGACATTTGGTATGCACCTTTATTAATGTTTTTAATCTCTTTTTTTATATGTATGTGAATGTATTTGATTCATTATTTTTAATATTTATTTTGTATTTATGTGTGTTGGTTATCCATAAGGGCATTTTCAATATGACATTTAAGTCTGACTTTGGGCATGGTGAATATAGTTTTTTTTAAAACAGTGTTTATCTCTTTGTTTCAAAAATGGCCATTTGCTAGATGTTGCTGTACTCAGTGCATCTATCTTTTTGGACCACTAAAAACAACATCCACGTGAAAAATGCACAAAATCAAGACACTAGGATGCAGAAGGAGCCAGCATTTTTAGTAGACTAGCCACACAAATATTACAGCAGAGCAGTAGGGTACCCTAGGGGACAATGCAGTGGACTTCACATAAAAGGTCCGAGGTACACATCTTATCCTTATCCCCTTATACCGTATAGTGATCCCTCCAAAACCCACGAAACACTTACTGTACCCAACTATACGCCACTCCAGTAGCCCTTATGGCTGCAGGTGTCATATATATGTGAGTACTGTAGGATTTTAGTGGGTTATGGGGGGCTGAAACTTTCCACCACAAGTGTAACAGTTAGATTGAATTATTGGCCTGGGTTCTCTTATCCACTGTGCACTCACTGCACTGACCACTAGGATACTCCAGGGACCTACTGTAATGGAAGATTTTAAAGATTGTTTTTCAACTCTGCCTTGAGCGGCAGTGCACTCGGGGTCTGTATTTTTGATTAGAAGTAATTCTGTTTGTATGAAAATGCTTTGGAATATGTAAAAAGATAAGACACAGCTCTAATTAATTTGGTATGTGAAGGGAGAGGTGAGTTCAGACTGGCCACCTGGACTGAGAGACATGTGACCACCCACATTCCCACAGTATGGCTTGTTTACCAAAACAGAGAAATTCTCAAGCATTCTGTAATTTTCCTTAGCTCTGAACATGAGTTCTAAGCCTAATAAAAAGGGGAATTTTTGCCAGTGAAATGGGGAGCATCTGTGAGTAATGTACGTACTGTGCAGAGAACTATATTTCCTGGTCAAAGAAACTCCTGGCTTTTGCTGTGAACAGAGCCCCCCAGCAGATGATAAGAGCCTGGATGTAGAGATTAAGGACCAGTGACGTATTTTATTTATTTGTTGCATTTGTATCCCACATTTTCCCACCTATTTGCAGGCTCAATGTGGCTTAAATTATTCCGTAATGGCGATCGCCATTTCCGGAATGAGAAATACAAAGTGGTATTGCATGAAAGTTCATAAGTGACAGAGTAGATTAAGCAGTCAAGTATAGAGAATTCATATTCGGAATGAGAAATAAAGTGGTATTGCGTTAAAGTTCATTCGTGACAAAGTAACTGAAGCAGTCAAGTATAGAGAGTTCGGTTTTGTCCAGTTCTGGTATGAGTTTCGTTGTCTGGTATTTAGGATGGATCACTGTGGTATGCCTTATTGAACAGATTGGGTTTTAGTGATTTTCGGTAGTTAGGTTGTGCATTGTTTTTATGGCGTTTGGTAGTGCATTCCATAGTTGTGTGCTTATGTAGGAGAAGCTGGATGCATGTGTTAATTTATATTTTAGTCCTTTGAAGCTGGGGTAGTGTAGATTCAGGAATGTGCATGCTGACCTTTTTGTGTTCCTGGTTGGTAAGTCTATGAGGTCTGACATGTAGACCGGGGCCTTGCCGTGAATGATTTTATGAACCAGAGTGCAAACTTTGAATGTAATACGTTCTTTAAGTGGGAGCCAGTGTAGTTTTTCTCTTAGGGGTTTGGTGCTTTCATATTTCATTTTTTCAAATATGAGTCTGGCTGCTGTGTTTTGGGCAGTTTGGAGTTTCTTAATTTGTTCTTTGCATCCGGCATAGATTGCATTGCAGTAATCTAGGTGGTTTAGCACCATTGATTGTACCAGGCTGCGGAATATTTCCCTTGGGAAGAAAGGTTTTACTCTTTTGAGTTTCCACATTGAATGGAACATTTTCTTTGTTGTATTTTTCACATGGCTTTCTAGTTTCTAGTGTGAGATTTCGGTCAATTGTGACTCCAAGAATTTTCAGGCTATCTGAAACAGGAAGGGTATAGTTTGGGGTGTTTATAGTAGTGGGTTTGTTTGTGTTATATTGTGATGAGAGGATGAGACATTCATGCATATTTTCAAAGCACTTAGTCTTCCAAAGTTCCATAGAAACCTTCCAAAGTTCCATAGGTTTCTATGGAACTTTGGAAGGCTAAGTGCTTTGAAAATATGCATCATTGTGTTTTTTCTGCATTGAGCTTTAATTGAAATGCATCCACCCATGAATTCATGATTTAGAGGATGTGTTTGATTTCATTTGTGATTTCTGTTGGATCATGTTTGAATGGGATGTAGATCGTGACATCATCTGCATAGATGTAGGGATTAAGGCCTTGGTTGGATAGCGATTTGGCTAGAGGTGTCATCATTAGGTTGAAAAGGGTCAGTGAAAGCGATGATCCTTGGGGTACTCCGCATTCTGGTTTCCATGGTGATGATGTATTCGAATTTGATATCACTTGGTATGTTCTTGCGGTTAGGAAGCCTTTGATCCAACTAAGTACACTTCCTCCAATCCCGAAGTATTCTAGGATGTTTAATAGTATTTTATGGCTTACCATGTCGAATGTGCTGGACATGTCGAATTGTAGAAGTACACTATTGCCAGTTGCAATTGCTTGTTTGAATTTGGTTAGGAGAGTGATTAGTATTGTTTCGGTGCTGTGGTTGGATCGAAATCCTGATTGTGATTCATGTAATATTGAGAATTTGTTTAAGTAGTCGGTAAGCTGCTTGGTTACCATACTTTCCATTAGTTTGACTGCCAGAGGGATAGATGCTACCGGGCAGTAGTTGGTTATTATGATGTATTTTTGCTTCTTTTCCTGGTCTAGAAACTCCTAGCTTTGCTTGGATGTAGTGATCAGTGATGTAATGATTGTTTATAGGTATTGTTTCTTTTCAGTTATATAGCATAATCATTGTGTATATATCTTAATCATTGTATATCTTAGACAATAATGAACCTCTAATAAAAGTCTCATTTACCTAATACGAATCCAAAAGAATCCACAGTAATTACTGAGTAGTCTTTGTCTCAGTAATTACTCACGGCAGGCTGTAAAACCAGGTCAGAACACCTACTTGCTGCTCCAACAGGACTGGCCATAACATCTGAAGCTGTCTTACAGGCTGGTATGTACTGTTTCTTTCACATCTTTGGGGGATGGGAGGAGGTCAGTAACCAATGGGGGAATAAGGGGGGCCATTCTTTATTCCTCCAGTGGTCATCAGGGGCACTTTTTTTGTGGCTTAGTTGTTATTAAAACAGGTCTAGCTCAAAACATCTTAGTTTTACTCCTGGACATATTTGTTTTGCTCCTTTATGGCAGATATATGCCCAAGTGTTAGGAACACCCACAAACCACCCTCCAACACACTCCCTTGTGATCTGAATGCAGTGTGGACAAACAGAATAGAAACGCTTAGAAAATGTGTTTCGAAAATAGCAATTTGAACGTTTGGCAAGCAAAACATCTAAATGTTGCTTTATACCAATTTTAAAACTTTTTTCTCTTTCAAAAATGAGCCCCTGTGTGATATACTTTTTATAAACGCGGTGACATTTGAAATGTAAATGTAATGGCAATTTAGATGATTTTAAAAATGGTACATACATCTATTATAATTTTCAGCTGTATGTTACAGATGGTAATCATTTTCCTTTACATTTTGTATATCATAGTGGTAATCATTCAACATCTACACCGATGCAGCCTGATGGCAAAACATGTCAGGTTCTATATGATCGGTTAAAGTCAATAAAAGTAGATGGGTCGATATTCAAAGCGATTTATCTGGCCAGAAACGGTTCGTGGCCAGTCACATCACTTGCTTGAAGATAAGCAGTCATTTTCAGTGGAACTTAACTGGTTAGTGCTGCTGAAAATATCCGGTTACTGCCTATGTTAAAACCGCCAATTTGGGGGGCATTCTGGTGGTGGAGTTGGCAGTCGGCCAGTTATGTGTCGATCTTTAGCATTTAGCCAGCCAAGGCAACTGAATAAATAGGACAGCATAAAAGTCAGCCCTATCTTTATGAGGTGCTGCATAGCTGGTTAGGTGCTGAAGATCACACTTAAACAGCTATGAATTAGTCGTCTCAACAATTCTGGAGATTCAATGCTGAACCCTACACATGGTCCAGCACTGAAACTCCAGGCATAACACTGGCGGCAGTAACACCTCTGGCTGAATATCGACCCCCGAGGTTTTTTAACAGAGAGTGCCTTTTGTTATTTTTATTTTTTGGTATGTACAGTCCTTTTCCAGCCTGCCTAATAAAACATTTCCTGGTTACAATTATTTTCCCTAATTCCTGACATCTCTCGACCTAACCCCTGCCTCAACACAGACTGAACAGAAGTCAGTAAAAGTTTGGGTTGTAATAAACAGAAAATGTAGTTATTTAATCTAAGTTGCAGAGTCTGATATGAACCCAGCCAGCCCTTTGTCTCCCTCTTCCTTTAGGAATTTATCCTTATGGATTTCATCTCAAACATATGTGTAGCAAATTGAAACATGATGCTAACAGAGACATTAACCTACATCTAGAAGTTCTGAGCAAAGATACCACCAGACAGTGAAACAAATTTCTTCAACTATGGGAATTCCATTGAACACCAGTGAACTCAACCCATGTAAAAGGCCACACTCTACACCTCCTAGCATAGAGATTCACAACAGACTAGAACTTCTCAATCCAGAACCAGAGATGGACAGAAACCCCCAGATTAGATATGACCCTAAACTGGAAAAAACTAGGAAACCATTAAACGCAAACTTGAACCTCATACAAAAGAAGAGGGGAAGTTGAAACGACCACATTCTGGCACTCCATATACGAAAATCAATGGTCACCATAAACAGACTCCATGGCATTCCTAGACAAAATAGCACCTATGCAAACTAAAACCTCACAAAAACACAAAAATGGTATGATGAGGAACTGAAAGAACTAAAAGTCCAATGCAGAAGATAAGAATGAGCATGGAGAAAATATAAAAATGAATCTACCTTAGCCACTTGGAGAGAAGCCACAAAAGAAGTGCAAACACAAAATAAGACTAGCAAAAAGAAAATTCTACAAAGAACAAATAGATCTCAATTATAAAGACACTTACATATTCTTAAACAACTGTTGTTTTATATATCATCAATCTTTATTCTTTTGTTTTTTACCACTATAATCTTGAAAACCTATCGACTCAATGCTGTTCATATCTAATAAAATCATTTAAACCTATCAACATACACATCACATTCACTCAACCTCAATCATCCAAATATTATTAAGAATTACTCAACGGGGGCTAGCAAGGTTTTCTTCAGAGTGTGCATGTGGGAGTGTGTGTCCCTGCCCTCTGCCCTCTCTCCCTCCCCCTCCCCCCTTGGAGTCCAGTCCTTCAGTGTTAAGTTTCCTGCTGTTCTGTGTTACAGAGAGAGTGAGGGCATCTCTCTCCCCTCCCCCTCTGAGTCCTTCGTGCTGTGCTGTTTTCCTTCACTCATGGGGAAACCGGATATCTCTGGCGCTTCACACTTCCGGCTGGAGGCTTCATAGAACGTTGGTCTTGCCTTTTATATATATAGATTACTCAATTTTTGGTAAAGGCGTCAGTCTGTGTTTCTTATAGTCTCTTCCGGTGATGAAGTATGTTGTCGCTTTGGCCTCGATTCATAAAATAATACCAACTGAGGTCAGCTGTGCACGTTCAGATTTATTCCACTATTCTTCGCTCCCACTCCTTGGAGCTAACACAATTGTTTTAACAAAACCATTTTATGTTTTTTGTCTCTTAAAGACAGCTCTCCACATTTAGATTGAATCCACTGTTCATCACTCTAGCTCCTTGGAACTAGCACGACTCTTGTATCAAAACAGTTTTGTTACGTGCATCAAATTCTTCAATAATTTCTTTTAACATCCAAAAGAGGAAACATATGACTGCGCGTTCAATTTATCCTTTTCTTATTGATACATACAGGTATCTTGTTGCTGCCAATATTGTTCTTGCTTGCTGTATAAAGACACGCGGAAATTACATAGGCTTGTAAACAATCTACTAGACATCAAAACACTTACAACAACGAATGATGATCTCCCACCAGAAAATGAACTGGCCATATATTTCAAAGAGAAGATCATCAACTTAAGGAAAAGTCTACCTCAGGAAGATACCAACCTCAAAACCTTCATAGATGAACTAGACTATCCACCAGAGGAATCATCAACGGATAGAACATGGAGAACTTTCACCCAGCTATTCCATAAGATAGTAGCTCAAGTGATAAGAAAGTTCGCTACCGCCCAATGCAAGCTAGACAAATGCCCAAACTACATAATGAAATCCACTCCAAACCATTTCATTGAACAACTCACATCTCATCTAAACTTTATGCTCCATGAAGGCCAGTTCCCACTGGATAAGGGAAACATTCTACTCACAACAATCTCAAAAGACATCAAGAAAAACGCCAATGATATCTCAAATTACAGACCAGTTGCTTCCATACCATTAATGACCAAGATGATAGAAGGTATTGTGGCCAAACAACTAACAGAATACATCAACAAATTCCCCATATTACATGAATCCCAATCAGGCTTTAGGTTCCACCACAGCACAGAAACAGTGCTGATCACACTTCTAACCAAATTCAAATATGGAATCTCAATAGGAAAAAACATCCTCCTACTTCAGTTCGACATGTCAAGTGCACTTGACATGATGGAACACGCATCCTTCAACATATCAAGTACATTTGACATGGTGGGCCACCAAACTCTTCAATGAATACTCGACAAGTTAGGAATTGGAGAGAAGGTACTTTCATGGTTCAATGGTTTCTTGATCACCAGGTCCTGTCAATTAAAGTCAAACTCCGCAATCTCCCCACCTTGGAAAGTGGAATACAAAGTCCCACAGGGCTTACGACTCTCGCCTATACTTTTCAACCTAATGATAGTCCCACTAGCCAAGTCCCTATCCAAACAAGGACTTAACCCCTTCATCTATGCTGACATTACAATCTTTATTCATTTCAAAAAGGACCCATCAGAAATTACCTCCAAAATCACAAGCAACATGAACGTTATGGAATCCTAGGCATCAGCCTTCAAGCTGAAACTGAATAGGGAAAAAACATACTGCTTGATACTCACATCTCCACACAACACTGAACGTTTCACAACCATCAACGCCTTCAGATCATCTCTCTCCATCGCAGACAAACTGAAAATCCTAGGAATCACTAGAAACCGTAATTTATTAGTGGGAAGGAATTTTCCAAATAAATGGGCTTTCAGATATTTTCAGAAGGTTAGGTAATTGTCCATGAACTTTAGTTTTTGCAGTAGTGTGTTCCAGAGTTTTGTGCAGACGTATGAGAAACCATAGTTTGCATCTTCTGTAACAGAGATCTTTTCATCCACCTCATTAAGACAATTGGACTGGCTACTTAATTCCTGGGTATGTTCAGCAAGTAACTGTGCATTGAAATTAACTTTATCTACAATATTATTCACCACAGTTGCTAGAGAAGCATTACCTTCCTGAATGGCACCCCCAATCGCTTCTAGCATTATCACAGTCATTTCCTGCAAAACCAAGAGAAAAAGATTAAGACACTCACCAGGGACTCCCTCTTGGGAGGGCTGTTTGGAGCTTTCACTGCTTGTTCCAATGCTAAGAAGGATGTTGCAATCAGGACCCCCTCATCCTGACCAGTCAAAGCGAAATACCCAGTGTACCTGAATGTAACTCACCTTGAGCTACTACTGAAAAAGGTGTGAGCAAAATCTAAATAAATAAATAAAATAACTCTCCTGATTCAACACCGCACTCCTCAACTCCAACACTTCCGGCTTGTTGGGGTGAGGGGCTGTGCATTGTTCAGGGCTTAAAGAAACCCTGTCAGCACTACTCTCCAATCATGATCCGACGGAGCTGCCAAAGTAGGGAGTATACTGGGAGCATTGGGGACTTCAAAGTTATCCAGCATCATCTGCCTCAGCAACCAGGCTTGCCCAGGTTCTTAGAAGTAAGTCTTAGTCTTCTCCCTCCTTTTCCCCCATAATAAATGGATAAAAATGAGTGTTGCAAAGTACATTCAGCAAAGCAAATTTTGGAGCTCTCTCCTAAGCTTTCTTAACCATCTTGTCCTCAGGTATTGAATTTGTTAAGGTGTATGCGCGCTACAAATACTGTATTTATTTTATTTATTTACTACATTTATATCCCGCCTTCATCTAAGGCAGGTAACAAAAATTAACATACATAGTCTTGAACACGTAGCAATCGCTAAGCATTTTAAGCTAAAACATGATCACTAGGCTGGTCCTAATCAAGAAAAGAAAAAAAAGAACACAGATAAAGAGAGAGAACAGTCAATCAGATAAGTCTTCATGCAGCCAAAAAGGCTTTCACAAACAGATACATTTTTAGCAGCCGCTTGAATTGTTGAGTATCTTCAAATGATCTCAGGTATCCAGGTAGAGCATTCCACACGGATGGGGCAGAGATAGAGAAGGCCCACAGTTCTGTCTCAATGTAATTATATGATTTTAACAGAAGGTAAACAGAACTGATGGGACGTCTCAGATCTTACTGCTCATTAGGTAGGCATACCCTACCGATCCAACACAAATGCCTGATCTCTGCAACACAACAAAACTAAAGAACGTAATGGACATAACACAACTTTTCTGTTGTACAATTCCCTAGTGTAGCTGTGCCACATGAACTTTATCTTACCACAACATTACTTTGTATTTGTTTACACCTGAGTCTGTAACACCTCTCCGGTACTATGTAAGCCACACTGAGCCTACAAATAGGTGGGAAAATATGGGATATAAATGTAACAAAATAAATAAATAACTAAATAAATATTTTGATTTATATGATTGCAGGGTATTTCGAAAATAGGCTGGGACATTCCCAAACAAGTGTTGATGAGTCAGTACAAGAGTCTTGAGTTGAACTCTGTATGTTACCGGAATTTTTTAATATTGGAGTAATGTGTTCAGACCTTGAGATTCCAGTGATCAGTTGTGCTGCTGCATTTTGGATGACCTGCAGAGCTTGGATTCGGGATGATGATATCCTCTGAAATAAAGAGTTACAATAATCAGTGTTTGTCAGTCCCAAACTCTGTACAATCGTCCGAAAATCAGATGGTGTTACCATGCCTTTGAGCTTGCTCAACAAGCGAAATTGAAAAAAAGAGGCCAAAATCACATGGTCTATATGTTTTTGCATTTTCAGATTGGTATCTAGGAAGACTCCCAAACTATAGACGAAAGGCTTCATAACCATTTTTTCACCCTGATATTCAAACATTGTTGGCAGAGATGAGTCCAGAGTCCTACTTACATACATTATTTCTGTCTTTGCAACATTTAAAGACATCTTAACCTGTGTCATCCAATCAATAATTTTGTCAAACACATTCTTCAGTTGTACAGTTAGATCCTGATCATGTTTGTTAACAGGGATGATGAACTGTACATCATCTGCGTATATTCTATATAAGTGTAGATCTTGGAAAACAGCACCTAGAGTTAAACAGTACTGCCGAGAGGGCTGAATCTTGCGGTACACCACGCATGATTGGGAAGCTAATGGAAACTGTGTCCTGTACTTTAACGTGAAATCTTCTTTTCTGCAAGTACGAGAGAAACTAGGATAGGACTAGTCCACCAATGCCAAAATTTGACAACTTGTTGAGTAGGAGCTGATGGCCAATAGTATCAAATGCTGATGCAATATTGAGTGTGACAACGCAGAAATTGATGTTCTGGTCCATTCCAATCCTTAATTCGTCCAGCATTGATAGCAGCAAAAGTTCCATGGTTGAAAGCCATATTGAGAGTCGTTTAACAAATGACTTTCTTCTACAAACTCCATTAGTTGGTGCAGAGCAGTTTTCTCAATAATTTTTGCTAAGAACGGTATGACTGAAATTGGTCTGTGATTATTCATTATGCTTACATCAAGTGAGGATTTTCTTTTTAGTAATGGTTTAACAGTCTCTTTTTTAAGAGAGTCCACCATTACAGATTTATTCACTAGATTTTTCAAAAAGGGAACAATTATCTCCGGCATTAATCTAAATAATTATCGAGGAGTAGGGATCTATTTGAGCTCTGGTGGGCGATAGGCTCTTTACCAGTTTCTGTATCATGTTGTCATCCACCATGTGGAATGAATTCCAAGTATTCTCCGCTACTTCTTCATTTTATGTGGGTATAAGTAGCTTATCATATTCTGTGTTTGACATTTTGGTGTTAAGTTTCTGATGTAGCCAAATCGATCAACATTTTGTGCCAACTCATCTTTCTTTCCTTTGAATAAGTAGTTCACTGTATTGATAATGGCTCTACACAGTGTGATAAAGTACCATACTAGGATACTTGAAACAACCACTTTGAAGATAAGATTGGAACCAGGATAGGACTATGAGCAATATCCCCAGATCCCCAAGACCTTTGCAAGATGATCTTGTGGCTAACAAGATCAAATGCCACCTGAAGCAATGGAGGGTTAAGAGACTTGCTGAAGATCACAAGGAACAGAAGTGGGACTTCAAGTGGGTGTCCTGGTTATCAGCTCAGAGCTCTAACCACTAGGATACTCCTCCACTACTAGTGCAATTATACATAGATATTGCAGTACCTTGTATTAGAGTTTACTGGATTATCAGCTTAAATGACTTCAGTTGATGCTGAGAACAGTGGCCAAGCTGGAGTGTGGGGAAAAAGAAGTATGATGATATGTTGATTCTCTTGGTTGAACTGCAATGGTTACAGATTGTGCAGAGTGTCCAGTTTAAAGTAGTGTCCTTGGTATATCAGTATTTTTAAGGTTAAGAGACTTGCTGAAGATCACAAGGAACAGAAGTGGGACTTCAAGTGGGTGTCCTGGTTATCAGCTCAGAGCTCTAACCACTAGGATACTCCTCCACTACTAGTGCAATTATACATAGATATTGCAGTACCTTGTATTAGAGTTTACTGGATTATCAGCTTAAATGACTTCAGTTGATGCTGAGAACAGTGGCCAAGCTGGAGTGTGGGGAAAAAGAAGTATGATGATATGTTGATTCTCTTGGTTGAACTGCAATGGTTACAGATTGTGCAGAGTGTCCAGTTTAAAGTAGTGTCCTTGGTATATCAGTATTTTTTTCACTGGATGAACCAGTGTACCTGGCAAGCTTGCAGCCACTCACTGTATTCCTCTCAAGAGAAGTTGGTGATTGCACCAGATCTTTGAAGCAATCTCCCTAGAACAAGGATTCTCAGATTAATCCTTGGGACATACCCAGCCAGGCAGGTTTTCAGGATATCCACAATATATATGACAGATTTGCATTAATTGCCTTTGTTATATGCAAATCTCTCTCATGCATATTCAAGGTGGACATCATGAAAAACAGACTGGCTAGGTGTGCCCCAAAGACTGGGCTGAGAACCACTGCCCTAGAAAGAATAGAGAGGAGAAAAACTACCTACAATTCAGGAAGATGGTTAAGGTCTGCTTGTTTGTGTGAGCATTTGGACAGCTGTGATATATGCAGAGGTTTGTTTTGGGGATAGTAACATAGTAACATAGTAGATGACGGCAGAAAAAGACCTGCACGGTCCATCCAGTCTGCCCAACAAGATAACTCATATTTGCTGCTTTTTGTGTATACCCTACTTTGATTTGTACCTGTGCTCTTCAGGGCACAGACCGTATAAGTCTGCCCAGCACTATCCCCGCCTCCCAACCATCCGCCCCTCCTCCAACCACCGGCTCCGGCACAGACCGCACAAGTCTGCCCAGCACCATCCCCACCTCCCAACCACCAGCCCCGCCTCCCAACCCCGGCTCCGGCACAGACCGTACAAGTCTGTCCAGCACTATCCCCGCCTCCCAACCACCAGTCCCGCTGCCCACCACCGGCCCTGGCACAGACCGTACAAGTCTGTCCAGCACTATCCCCGCCTCCCGATCCTGACTAAGCTCCTGAGGATCCATTCCTTCGGCACAGGATTCCTTTATGCTTATCCCACGCATGTTTGAATTCCGTTACCGTTTTCATTTCCACCACCTCCCGCGGGAGGGCATTCCAAGCATCCACTACTCTCTCCGTGATGTGGAGGATACGCTGTTAGAGGAAAGCTGTTATTGTTTTGTGTGCATTTGTATATATTTGTGCTTTAATTTGTTTTATGAAAGCTGCTCTAGGTCTTAAGTGATCACAGTTGGGGGTACCATATCCAGAGTTTGTTAATAACTACAGTCATGCTTACATAAATACTGTTTATTTATTTATTCTCAGTACTTGCTATACCGTAATTTGTCTAAGAAAGCAGCTATGCGGTATACAACTCTAAAAACAATCATGTTACTAAAAATGCAACTTAATTTGGACAAGTTATAGTACTACTCTTACTCTCTATATAATTATTGTATGTACACTCATCAATGTCAATAAAAACTGTTTTAAACCAACAATACTAACAAAATCCCAGAATTAACCACTGGTAATATAAAATCTAATATAATAAAAGAACCAGGGTCTCAATTAGGGGAGGAACCAATGAGAGAACAGATATAACTACATAAATAATAATGAACCTGTAAATAATTAATATGTACGTGGAGTACTCTCAGAGTAATAACTCACCCAAACCAGGACACGCCAAAGCGATTTTATACCTCTGAGGGTGGACAAGTTTCTCAATCATTGATCTACTCCATAACTTTCAATTTTTTAGTGAGCAAAAACCCAGTGCTCTAAAATAAACTTAACTTCACTCAAAAATACCTATTCTCTCATGGTACCCCACCAAAAACACTCACACTAGCACTCAATAATGGTACTGCGGAAGTGCTCTCTCTTAAGTCTTCAATCTCCAAACCCCACAAGAATCCATACATAAAAGTGAATCTTTTTCACTAGGGGAGGAGGAGAAAAACTTTTTAAAGACACTTAGCTTTTTTTTTTTTAAAGGATAGTCCACTGCTATGTCGTTCTTAAATCCAAGTTCCCTCTTGTGCCAGCATTCAAGGCTCACACCAATACTGCTGTTGAACAAATACTGGACGTTGGAAAAAATTACAATCCATTTAAAAGTCCCACGCACGTTCCAAAGTGATTATCAAATATTCCACATCAAACCTCTGCTTGTTCGACTCTGCAGGGTTTTGTTTGTAACTTCATCAGAAACTCCAGAGATGTGATGGTCTAGTAAACTGGAAATAACGTGCTTTTAAAAGGTTTTTCTCCCCCCCCCCCCCTAGTGAAAAAGATTTACTTTTATGTATGGATTGTGGGGTTTGGAGATTGAAGACTTAAGAGAAAGCATTTCCGCAGTACCATTATTGAGTGCTAGTGTGAGTGTTTTTGGTGGGGTACCATGAGAGAATAGGTATTTTTGAGTGAAGTTAAGTTTATTTTAGAGCACTGGGTTTTTGCTCACTAAAAAATTGAAAATTATGGAGTAGATCAATGATTGAGAAACTTGTCCACCCTCAGAGGTATAAAATCGCTTTGGCGTGTCCTCGTTTGGGTGAGTTATTACTCTGAGACTACTCCACACACATATTATTTACAGGTTCATTATTATTTATGTAGTTATATCTGTTCTCTAATTGGCTCCTCCCCTAATTGAGACCCTGGTTCTATTATTATAATAAAAACTGTTTAACACATATTTCAAGATTTTGTAGGTTTGCTGCAAGTTCAAGATGAAGTCACTGATCATTGTGACTCTAGAACTGCACAATAATGAGGCACGGGCATCAGTACTGATTAAATGTCTGAGCTTCCTGAACTGACTGACAATTTCTGCATGTGTAAGTGACCACTGCAGTCAGCAGGACTGACACTGGCAATGAAATAGAAAAGAATACCATGGGAGCCTGCAGGAGACGCCAGCACTGAGAGAATCCCAGACAAGATCTAGGCCTGACCTAAGGACTGACACTAAGAAAGCAGCAGGTCAAGAAACAGCAATGGCTCTTGTTACTCTGAAACAAAGCAGTTTCATCAGAGAACATTTAGATTTTCTCCCAATCACTGCTGTGCCTGGGATTGGAGAAGTGCTGGGGAAAAGGCTGAAACGCAAAGGATACACCAGGGCTACTCACTTGCTGCGCAAGTTTAATTTCAACAGAGCAGATTTTAGTCACTGGTTGGAACGCACATGTGGAGCCAACAGCATACAGAGGGCAGACTGCAACCGCGCCATGATGCAGTGGTTAGGTAGATATTTGTAGCACATGCTGAACAAGAAATAAATCTGTTTGTTAAGCATAAAAGATCATTTGTATTATTTATTATTCATGTAAGGTATTCCACTGCCAAACTACCAAGGTTGACAGACACCCAAACTTTTACTATTAGATATGATCAGATGGAATAGGATGATAGACAAAGGGAGATGAATAGGGAGGATTGGGGAGTGGAAAACAAAACTGAGAATATAGTTATGCCCCTGAATGGGTCCCTTGTGCGACCACCTTGAGTACCTTCAGTTCTGATTGCCCCATCTAAAACAGAATGTAGAAGAACTTGAAAAGGGCAACAAATATCATAAAGCACCCCCTTTGAGTCAGTACGTTAAGCTCCATCTCTGGCTGTATTCAAATCTAGGCTAAATGCCCATCTCTTTGATGCTGCTTTTAGCTTTTAACTCCTATTCACCTGTTCAGTACTCATGTCTGTAAGTAATTCCCTTATTTGTCTGTCTTGATCAGACTGTAAACTCTGTCGAGCAGGGACTAACATATTTAGTATACAGCGCTGCATATGTCTAGTAGCGCTAAAGAAATGATAAATAGTAGTAGAAGTAGTACTTATAAATAGAGGCTAAACAGTTTAGGGCTTTCCAACTTGGTAAAAAGTCAATAGTTTACCAGATTCTAAGTGTGATGGGACAGTTAATAAGAAACAGTTGTATAACCTTTCAAACAACAGAAAACAAAAAGACATTCCATCAGACTAATGACCAGCAGATTGTAAACACACAACGCACAACTAAGTTGTAGAACCTGTTGCCAGAGTATGTGGTCAATGTGATTAACGCAGCACATTGCATCTTCCCAAACTGTGGATTGGAACCCCAAATGGGGTCACAAAACTCACATTTGGTGTCATGACCTAGGTGGACTCTCCATAGGTGCATCAATATTCTGCATCTCCAGGGGGGTCACACAATTTTATTTGGCTGTAATCATTGTGTCACATGGAGTTTGGGTGGTGCGGATGCCCTGAACTGGGGCTGCAAGATATGGCTTCCTTCCTTCTCTCTCTTTCTGTACGATATTCATTGTAGTTCTTTTTTTGTGCAATTATTTTATTTATTTTTATTTACTTATTTGCATTTGTATCCCACATTTCCCACCTATTTGCAGGCTCAATGTGGCTTACATAGTTTTGTTATGACATTGTTATTCCAGGGTGTCAGATACAATTAATAATGTGCAAAGATTAAGTAAGGGAAGAAAGAAGGAAGGAAAGTATTAAGCGGGTAATTGTAGAGGTGGACTTTCATAGTTGGGTGGGTTAGTAAAGTAGATTAGTAGGACTGTAGGTTCTCTTTGTAAGCTTTGTTGAAGAAATATGTCTTCAGAGATTTGTGAAAGTTAGTTATTTCGTTGATTGTTTTCAAGTCTGTTGGTACACTTACACTATTGTAAATCACTCAGAAAAATTGTCTATGGTGCACTATATCACAATAAATTGAATTTGAAACGTGCTGGAATTTAAGCTCCCTAGCCGAGTCTTTCATTTAATCCTTTTACCTTTGGCCTCACATATTTGGTCTCTTTTTATTATCTGATATGCCTTTTTTTTACCACAGATTTCTGAGGAGTGGCCTAGTGGTTAAGGTGGTGGACTTTGGTCCTGGGGAACTGAGTTCGATTCCCAGCACAGGCAGCTCCTTGTGACTCTGGGCAAGTTACTTAACCCTCCATTGCCCGCCGCATAGAGCCTGCCATGAGTGGGAAAGCGCAGGGTACAAATGTAACAAAAATTTAAAAATAAATAAATAAATAAAGGACTTTAATACGGAGCCTTCAATTCCCTTATCAGTTAGTAACTGGGAGCGAGAAGAATTCTTTTTCTGTGTATGTGCACATGCTCTGATTGGCCACCCTGGCCAGATTCTGCCCTACTTGGGTTAGGCAAAGCAAGAGTATGACTGCACTATGCACTGGTACGTTTGGGGCTTTTTCTTTTTTTTTTCTCTCTCTGTTTTTTTTGTTTCGTTATTCCATCTCTGGGAACTGTGGGGATTTAGTTGCAAATCTTCACAGTCCAGACCCTTCATGTCCCCTCACCGTGCAAAGAAGGCTTGCTATAAAGATCCTCTACCTGTAACCAGAAGTTGTGTAGTTGTTTGCTCCACTGGCATCATATTAAAGGTATCTATCATCTCCATTTCCTGGGTAATTGTGTGAGAGTCTGTAGTTTTGTAAATACTTGCCATTTGAAAATACAAAAGAACCAGTAAAGCATCAGTAGGAGTTTCTGCTGTTCTAGATCACCCTTGCTCTAGAAACTGGAATTTTCATTTGAACTTTGTTACAGTGTATTTCATTAGTTGAATACAATTCCAAGAGGTGGTATTGCAAGCACATCTAGCCCACTATCTATGGAGGACACATATTACAAGTAAATAATATTGCTTTTTTAGAGGACAAGTAGGACAGTAAATCCTAATTACAGGTTATTTTTCACAGAAAAAAGGGACCTCAGAAAAGTAGACTACCGACACAGACAAATGTTTTTGTTGGCAACAGGCCTTTTGCAGACTTTTTTTTTTTTTGGGGGGGGGGGGGGGGGGGTCCTCTGCAAATGCCAAATTAGAAATCATAAAAATGGGTCATAGGGGAGTTGGATATTAAACCTCAAAGAGATTCTGCAGCACAGATTGACCAAACTTACTGTCTCAGGAATCCTTTTATATCTAATTATTGCCTGGAAATGAAAGGACCACAGTTCATACTGCAGCTTGCAAATTTCCTCCATGAATGCCAATCTCAAAAAGGCTACCAAAATTGCTATGGCTTGAGCATTGTGTGCCTTGACATGACCTTCTAGGTTCAAGTCTCTATGGGCATAAGCAGAATACGCTGGATAAGTTGTGTAGATTTTCTAAATGCTTCAGTTTGCTCTACATAGAAGACTCAGGTGGCAATTCTATAAATGGGTGCCACGATTTAGGCATATATCAGAATTAGTGACCTAAAGTTTGGCGCCAACAGTTAGGCTAATTCAAAGGCCGTCATAACCACTGGCATCTAAGTGTGTCCTGAAGTGCACGTAACTTATAATATCCTACAAGTTAAGGGAAGAATTCTATAAATGGTGCCAAAATTCAGGCACCGGAAAAATTAGGTGCTAAGCACTATTCTATAAAGGGTGTGCGCCTTATATAGAATAGTGCTTTGGTGTAGATACTGCACCTAGATTTTGGGCACTGGACTTATACCTCATGAAACCAGGTGTAAATACCGGTGCTCCCAACTTAGGCACGCATCAGGAAAATTTTGTGGTTCTGCATGCAACGTTTTCAAATGTTCCTGGCCATGCTTCCTATTCAGATATATGCTATGAGAGTTAGGTGCCGAGCCTCATAGAATAGCATGCAGCCAGTTGTGCATACTAATTCTAATTGATGCCAATTAACTGCAAGAATTGGGCACCCAATTATTGCTACTTAAGGACTTGTTAATCGATTAAGCTGCACTTGTAACTTGGGGGCTTGTACAACTTTGGGTAGAATATATAGAATCTGGGGGTAAGAGTATATCTCAGCAAGCCCATGGTCCACCCATACTCCGCCCATGTTTACACCCACCTCGTACTTACGCAGTAAGCAATTTTGGCATGTGTTTTATAGAATAGTGCCTGGCACTTATGCATGTAAGTGCCAAATAGTGAAATAATTTACCCATATAAGTGCACAAATTCTATAACTCAGTGCGTGTAAATGGTGCCTAAATATAGCCACATCTTATACCCTTCATGGGTCTTACGCAATTCAAAATGCACAAACCACGCTAATCATCATGGAAACGAGGCCTGAGCAAAATTTTGGCAGAATGATTGACCATTTAAAATGGAATTCCTACATTATCAAAGGCAGGAACTTTGGATTTCTTGGCAGACCTACCTTATTGCTGGACGTAAACATTAGTACTGGATGATACGAAATGAAAAGTTCCATCCATGGCTACCTCAGTTGCAGTCATTGGATTAGGCAAGGGGTAAACCTAATCCCTGCCTGATCTGATTGTTCAATGACCTTGATTTTTTTTCATGATCTCTTCTTCCCATCCGGCTTTCACCAGAAGGAGAAGTCTTTAATAAAACTTCTGCTCCTGCTGACATGGGACCATTGCCTAGTGAAGAGCCAGATCAGACCTAGGGTGAACTTGTAGACTCACACAACCCCTTCAGAGGAAGGAGGAATAAAAGGTAAAACTGAGGGAAGGGGTAAGCTTCCAAAGTGAAGGAGGTGGGAATAACATCTAGTGGGAGGTGATGAGGTGTGGAGGAAGAATCGTGGGTAAGCCTCCAATGATTAGGTAGGAGGAAGGGAAGAGATGAGACTGGGGAAGAGCCTATAGTGGGGGTGGGTGAGAGGGAGTAAGGAGGAGAGAAGAGTTTCTACTGGAAGGGAGGGAGTAAGAAAGAAAGAGGGAAAGAAGAGCCTCGTGAAAGGGAGGGGAGTAAGGGGAAACATCTAGTGGGAGGGAGAGAAGAAAAGAAAAAGAAAATGTTAGGGAAATTTCTTGAATCTACCCCTTTCTTATATAAATTACATTGGTTAAAAGTGAAGCAGCGTATCCATTTTAAAATGGTCTATTTAGTTTATAAGAGCTTTTATAGACTGGGCTCCGAGAATGTGACTTGGCTTTTAGTTATTCCTCCATTAAAAATGTTAAGAAGTGCGCATAGACTGACTTTGAATTATCCTACAATGAAAAATATTAAGTTAAAATCAATCTGCTAATGCTCTTTTGTAGTGCCCCAGTTAATATTTGGCAAATTACTTCATATTTTTTATTCTGTAAAGCTCTTAAAACGTATTTGTTTCCAAGATACTGATTGTTTTTGTCTTCTATGTGACTTATGAATTTTTATTTATTTATTTATTGCACTTGTATCCCACATTTTCCCACCTATTTGCAGGCTCAATGTGGCTTACAATACCATTCCAGGTTACAGAAATACATTTGGTGTTAAAAAGATGACAAGAGTAGTAAACTTAACATATCGATCTGATCAGACAGTTGAAGAAAAAAAAAAGACATTCATAATCAGGGACGCGTAGTGGTGTGTTGTAGTTAGTTATGGATTTTCATGGCAAGCTTTGGTGAAGAGATAGGTTTTCAACGATTTGCGGAAGTTGGTTATTTCATTGATTGTTTTTAGGTGTTTTGGAAGTGCATTCCACAACTGCGTGCTCATGTAGGAAAAGCTGGACACGTGTGTCAGTTTGTATTTTAATCCTTTGCAGCTGGGGAAGTGCAGATGAAGATAGGTACGAGCAGATCTTTTGACATTTCTGGATGGGAGGTCCACTAGGTCAAGCACGTATGACAGGGTGTCTCCGTAAACGATTTTATGGACTAACGTGCAGATTTTGAAAGTTATACGTTCTTTAAGAGGGAGCCAGTGTAATTTCTTTCTTAGGGGTTTTGCACTTTCATATTTTATTTTTCCAAATATGAGTCTAGCTGCGGTGTTTTGGGCTGTTTGAAGCTTCTTGATAAGCTGTTCTTTACATCCAATGTAGAGTGCATTGCAGTAGTCCAAGTGACTTAGTACCATCAATTGTACCAGATTTCGAAAAATGGCTCTTGGGAAGAAATTTTTTACTCTTTTGAGTTTCCACATGGAGTGGAACATTTTCTTGGTTGTATTTTTCACGTGGTTTTCAAGAGTGAGATGTTGATCTATGGTAACTCCTAGAATTTTTAACGGGTTAGAAACGGGGAGGGAAAAGTTTGATGTGGTTATGGTGGGGAAGCTGTTTGTGTTATGTTGTGAGGTAAGTATAAGGCATTGTGTTTTTTCTGTGTTGAGCTTCAGCTGAAATGCATCTGCCCAGGAGTTCATGGTGTGGAAGCTTTGGTTGATCTCGTGACTTCCTTTAGATCGTGTTTGAACGGGCTGTAGATCGTAGAATCATCTGCATATATGTATGGGTTGAGGTTTTGATTATCTAGCAGCTTGGCTAGAGGAGTCATCATTAGGTTAAAGAGGGTTGGTGAGAGGGGTGATCCTTGGGGAACACCACATTCAGGTGACCATGGGGTTGATGTCTTTGCTTTAGTAGTGACTTGGCAAGATCTCATTGTCAAGAATCCTCTAAACCAGTTAAGAACGTTTCCTCCAATTCCAAAGTATTCCAGAAGAGGTTGCCAAAGGAGACCCTTGCCATAAACTCAACTGAACACCAGATCTCAACATCATAAAACATAATGGTTATTAATTTATCCCATATAAGATTAAAACAGATAAATATTCTGCATTATATTTTTCCCCTACTAGTGATCATGACTCCTTCCAATTTCAGATTGATTTTGAAAAATGTATCAGAAAGTTACAATTATGTTTATTTTTTGATAGACATAAGTCCATCAGTTTAGATGGATCTCATGTTAAAGATACATCTACATGGTCTCCTTCAGGACCACTTGAACCTGTATTATTTACTTTTAAATCCTAGGTATTATAAGAAGTACGGCAATTGGAGGATTCACCTAGCAAGGTTAAATGGAATCTGTCTATGGAAAAAAAGTCATCCATAGTCCTAGCCTCTCCCCCTGGGAGGCACTGAACAGTGAGTCTTGGAGCTTTAGGCCTTTTTAAGAGCAGATTCAATCACTTTTCCATGGCAAGAAAGCTGAAGCTTTTTAAATCCAAGAGCCTTCTGGACTCTATACATAGAGTTCCCTTCTTCTGAATAGGCTGTAGGGTTAATCACTGCTTCATTTATACAGACTGAAAGATCCTGTGCGCAAGCACTGTCATGGCTTCCTTGGGGGGGGGGGGGGGGATAAAAAATTGAGGATGTCCAACAACTCAGCTCAGGGCTCATCCTCAATATCCAACTGAAAGGAGATGGACTCAGCCATCTACTGCACAAAAGAGGTGAAGGAAAGCTCCTCAGGGGGAGATTTTCTTCTTTCATGAGGACGGGAGGGGTCTGACAGGATTTCAAGCGACCTCTTCTCCAAAAGAACCTCTAGTTCCTGATTGGACTCCCAAGAATGGTCTAAATCAGACTCAAGGAAATAGTCATTCACAGTTTGTACTGCTTCAATTTACTAAATTGCTGGCCAGGCTCAGGGTGGGAGCACCAAAGAGCAGGGGTTCTCCTGAGCACAGAGGAAGATTTCTCCCCAATGGACTGGATACTAATACCATCTTGACTGCCAATTACTCTGACGCCCTTTGATGTACTGATGCCGATGCACAGTCAAAGCATGGGCCTCCAGAATGGGCTTGTGCGCCACCATAGAGTTTGATTGAAATGGCTACTGAAACTGTAAATGCTTTCGGCAGAAGCCAAAACTGCAGCTGAAGCCAAAACCCAAACCTAAAGTTTGGTTGTGCGAGTGTGAACCAATGACGCTCACTGGGGATTGTCAGAGCTTGCAGTCAGCAGCCCTCTGTTAAACCCACAAAAGATTACCCTCCAGTCCTACACATACATCCAGAATTGCCCTATGATATTTGCTTGCTATACTACTATCATGCTCTATCATTATCATGTTACCCAAGATCCTTGCAATACTATATCTATTTTCTTATGTACTTCCACTATTCATGATGTAATGTAAGCCACATTGAGCCTGCAAAAAGGTGGGATACAAATGCAATAAAATAAATAAATAAATAGAAACTGAAAGCACAGGCTGACAACTGGGAGAGCCGTCCTAACAAAGACTTCTCAACAAGTCTGGCACATTTAGATTCTCAAGTCAATGCATATGTAGTTAAATATCCTCTGAGACAGGACCATTGTGAGAATGTGAAAAAAAATCATGATTACCAGCTTCTTATGCTTACCTAAACTGTGCACAAGTAACAAAAGAAAGTAGAATTAAAATGTTTTCCATTTTGTATTTAGTTATAAAAGTGATTAAGAGACGAGGGATGGAATACTTAATGCAAGTAATTACTAGAGAAGGACGCATGAAGTCATTTATGGAAATACAAACAAAATATGGAATACAACAAAATGAAAAATTCTTTTATGAGCAATTGAAACATTATGTGACTTCACTGCCTTGGGAGTCCTTGGCAGAAGATGCACAAGAATTATTATCATCGGCATTCTCCCTTGAAGCTCAGCAGAAAGTGCCCTTATCTTACCATCACCGCCACATAAAAGACACAGCAGAAGAGCCGGATTACCTGCGGTTGGCTCGGCTGTGGACAACAGATCTTCACACCGAAATCAGTGCAGCCCAGATTAGGTCCCATGTGCTGTCAATAAGACGAATCACATACCAGTCTATACATTGGGAATTACAATACAAGTTCGTGCTGCGCGTGCATGTGCCCCCCAAGCGAGCATTTTATATGGGACTCTCTCCCTGGGGGGAGTGCCCGAAATGCAGAGCAGAAGGAGCAAACCTGGGGCACATGTTTTGGCAGTGCAGAGAAGTGGAGAGATTTTGGAAAGAAATCATCAAATATACAAACTCACTTTGGAAACAATGTTGGACTTACAACTCAACCCTTTTGTTTGGTCATCTAATAACAGGCCGCCCCACAGAGAAAGGCTTCACATCATTTGTTCAACGAGCTATTATTGTGGGCAAACAAGTCATACTAACAGAGTGGCTATCGACGAAAGGCCCGACACTTCAGCAGTGGAGGACACGTATGATATGGATGTTACGCATGGAAAGAATGAGCGTGCCTGATGTCAACTCGCAAATGGGAATACAATTTCAGCAGCGGTGGACCCCATTTTGGAACACTCTAACCCCATCAGCACGAAGTTATCTTTTGAACTTACAATAGCATACAATAGTATATTGGAAACGAATGTCAAGAATAAAGGAACTGTTTGGGGGGGGGGGGGGGAGGGTGGGAGGTTGGGGATAAAAAGGGAAAAAGATGGTTAACAGTTGGTTAATAGATGTATTAAGTGATTATATGGTTCTGTTCACCAATAAAAATGATTTAAACATAAAAGTGATTAAGGACTAGCATGATACAGATTTCTTACTAAAATAGGGTAAAGGAGTCCAGACACTGGTCTACACTGCAGCCATTATACCAGACTGATACACAATCCAGAATAAAAAAAGCACATTGATGTTACTAAATCAAATTTGATACCACAGCAAATTGGTTACATTCATAAAAATTGAAACTTAACCCTGATAAGACCAAAGTTCTCATATTTATATTGAAACCAGGAATGCTACTGAATGACCCTCTCTTAATCACTGAAATACAAATTCAGGTTGTTAACTCTCTAAAGATCTTAGGGGTAATTAAAGATGATCAATTATGCTTCCAGCCATATATATCACTGATTGTACAAAAGTGTTTCTTAAACAAAATACACTATCACATCTTTTGATGAATCAACTCTCCATAACATACATCATGCTTTGGTCTTGGGTCACCTGCACTATAGTAACATCCATTTCTAAGGGTTTGATCTGTTTGATTAAATCCTAACCACTAGGTTACTCCATCCCCTTTATCACTGCATAGAATCATACCAATTTCTCACCACTGCCATTCAGAGCACAAGAGTTAAGCAAACTTTAGGAGCGAAAGGCTAGGATAATCATGTTACTCTACCCCTCAAAGCTGAACACTGGCTACCCATTTCAGCTAGTAATCCTTATTAAATTTTGACAGAAGTCTATAAAATACATAATTCAGGTCTTCCCTTATTTTTACCACATCTATTAATACCTACACCCCCTCATGTGTACAATGGTCAACCCAGCAGAATTTCATCAAATCAGATTCAACAACAGCTGGTCCTCTATTTTTAGAGTCATGTGGAATAATCTACTATTACTACTAAACATTTCTAGAGCGCTACTAGGGTTACGCAGCGCTGTACAATTTAACAAAGAGAGACAGTCTCTGCTTAAAGAGCTTACAATCTAATAGACAAGTGAACGGTCGGTCCGATAGGGGCAGTCTGGATTCACTGAACGGTAAGGGTTAGGTGCCGAACGCAGCATTGAAGAGGTGGGCTTTAAGCAAAGACTTGAAGATGGGCAGGGAGGGGGCTTGGCGTAAGGGCTCAGGAAGGTTGTTCCAAGCATAGGGTGAGGCGAGGCAGAATGAGCGGAGCCTGGAGTTGGCGGTGGTGGAGAAGGGTACTGAGAGGAGGGATTTATCCTGTGAACGGAGGTTATGGGCGGGAACGTAAGGGGAGATGAGGGTAGAAAGATAGTGAGGGGCAGCAGACTGAGTGCATTTGTAGGTAAGAAGGAGAAGCTTGAATTGAATGCGGTATCTGATCGGAAGCCAGTGCTACTTGCTTTTGAGCCTTCACATCAGAAATTCAAGTTGGTCTGAAAGCATATTTTTGAAAAGCCCTTTGGAAATCAAGTTGATCTCTGTTTGATTGCTACAAGGTTATGGGGATGCAAAGTCCAGCTCTGGACTAAGCACATAAGGATATAGGAGTTCCCATACTGAGTCACCCCTGAATAGCCTACTGGTTAGTTCAGTGTCCTGAGAACCAGGGGAACCAGGTTCAATTCCCACTGCAGCTCCTTGTGACCCACAGAAAGGCAGTATATCAAATCCAATCCCCTTTCCCTGTATCCAGCATTAGAAATTCCAGGTCACAAGTTCCTGGCAGAGCTCCAGAAAGTAGTAATATTTCATGCTACTTAACTTCAGGGATGAACAGTGGCTTTCCTCAGGTCTACCTTAATGATGGCTTATAGACTTTTCCTCCAGGAATTTGTCCCAAACGTTTTTTATATTTCAACAATTTTATTGATGACATCTCAATAAGTATACATACAAAATACTATGCATTGACATTCAAATATGTCAACTTTCCTCAACACGTGCTTAACACAACATACTGTCATCAAACTTTTAACATTTATCCCCCCCTTGAAATACCTTCAATCACCATCAGTCTCTCGTCTGCCCTTTAATCCTCCCTTTGTTCCCCCCATCCCTTCCTCCTAACTCCTCCCCTCCCCATTTATCTCAAAGCCCTCCCTCTTCCCTCTCCCGCACCCCATACCCTCCTACCCCTGCCCCAAACGTTTTTTAAAACCAACTACATTAACTGCTTTTACCACTTGCTCCAGGAATGAGTTCCAGAGCTTAACTATACATTAAGTGAAAAACTATTTTCTCCTATTTGTTTAAAATAGTCTACTATGTAACTAGTCTTTATACTTTTTGATCAAATAAACAAATCAATTTGTATTTACCAGTTCCACTCAACACAGGGTTTTATAGACCTCTTATTTCCCCTAGGCCATCTCTGCTTCAAGCTGAAGAGCCCTAACCTCTTTAGCTTCTCCTCATATGAGGGGAATGGGACTTGATATACCACCTTTCTGTGTTTTTTGCAACTACATTCAAAGCGGTTTACATGGTATATACAGGTACTTATTTTGTAGCAGGGGCAATGGAGGGTTAAGTGACTTGCTCAGGGTCACAAGGAGCTGCAGGGGGAATCGAAACCAGTTCCCCAGGATCAAGGTCCACTGCATTAACCACTAGGCTACTCTATCCTCTTTATCACTTCATAGAATAATACCAATTTCTCACTAGTGCCTCAAAAAATAAAACCACCTAAGAATAGATGGATCACATCAAGCTAAGGTAGACGATGACATGTGGCACAGAAGCATCCACCCTCACAATTGTTGCTCCCTACAGAATTATTTTGCTCCACTACAGCACTGCAATGCTCCAGAAAATAGAACTGAGGTGGAACAAAAAGCAATGAAAGTGTCCCAAGAGAAAAGACACCCCCCAAGCACTAATAATGAATCTTGAACCAGAAAACTGTTACTGCTAGGGGATTCTATTATCATAGGCATAACTTTGAAACACAGTTCAAAGGGCCCAGAAAAATGAAATGCCTTCCAGACTCCTCAGCTACCAGCAGTACCAGACAAATACTGACTATAATCAGAGAAGAAACTGAGGCGTCTAACACTGATGTTGTTATCTACCTGGGAACAAACGACCTAGCCAATAATACCCCACTTGCAGTGCAGAGAGCTTTTCAGGAGCTGGGGGAGGGGGTTAAAACCTTTGATACAAAGGGTAGCTTTTTCTGAAGTACTACCTACTTTTGGAAAGGGAGAGAAAAAGTTTACAAAATAACGAGAATTTCAATAGGTGGCTCATCAAGAAGGTTTTAGGTATATAGGAGGATGGGGCAATACATGGAGAAACAAAAAACCATATTGTAATCATGGACTGCATCTCACTGTGACAGGACAAAAAATCCTTGGAGAGAAATTCTGGCAATATGAATCTAAGTGTTTAAACTAGAAGATGGGGGTTGCATATGGAGGCAGGTCAATTCCAGTAGTCACCCCCAGCTAAAGACAAGGTGTGATAGTAGTAAAGAAAACAATGATCTTAGCAAATCACTTCTTACCAACACAGCAGGAAGTGAGACTAAACAAAAAACTAAACAGAAGACAAAAATGCCACTGAAAGTAGATGGAAAGCGATGACCACAAATGCTCGCAGTCTAAGCAACAAAGTTCATGATCTGCAAGCTCTGATGTTAGAGGCAGACTTAGACATTGTTGCTATCACGGAAACATGGTTTAATGATTCCCATGAATGGGATGCAAACATACCAGGTTACAATCTATTTAGGAAGGACAGAGATGATTGTAAAGGTGGAGGAGTAGCTCTGTATATAAGAAACGATATCACAGCAACTGAAATGGCAGGGGCGTGGGAAAAGGAAGAAGTGATATGGATCACCTTGAAAAGACATGATGGAACCTCTGTCCACATGGGTGTTGTCTACAGACCTCCAACATAATTGGAGGAACTAGATAAAGATTTGATTATAGATATCCAAAAGTTGGGAAAGAAAAGAGACGCTGGCAGATTTCAATCTGCTGGATGCGGACTGGAAAGTTCCATCTGCGGAATCAGAAAGAAGTAGAGAGATCGTGGATGCCTTACAAAGTGCTCTGCTCAGACAAATGGTGACGGAACCAACAAGGGGAGGAGTGACGCTGGATCTGGTGCTCACAAATGGGGAAAATGTGTCTATGTCCGAGGGGTGTCCACCTGGGCAGCAGTGATAGTAAAAAAATTTTTTTTGTATATTAAAAGCAGGAAGCCGGCAAAAGAATCGGTTGGGCCGCTGGATGACCGAGGGGTAAAAGGGGCGATCAAGGAAGACAAAGACGTAATGGAGAGATTAAATGAATTCTTTGCTTCGGTCTTCACCAAGGAAGATTTGGGTGGGATAGCGGTGTCGGAAATAGTATTTCAAGTGGACGAGTCGGAGAAACTTACTGAATTCACGGTAAACCTGGAGGACGTAATGGGGCAGTTCGGCAAATTGAATAGTAGCAAATCTCCTGGACTGGATGGTATTCATCCTAGAGTCTTGATAGAACTGAAAAATGAACTTGCAGAGCTACTGCTAGTGATATACAATTTATCCTTAAAATCGAGCATGGTACCGAAAGATTGGAGGGTGGCCAATGTAACACCGATTTTTAAAAAAGGTTCCAGGGGAGATCCGGGAAATTATACACCTGTGAGTTTGACGTCGGTGCCAGGGAAAATGATAGAGGCTATTATAAAAAAACAAAATTACAAAGCACATCTGAGGACATGGATTACTGAGACCATGTCAGCACGGCTTTAGTGTGGAGAAATCTTACCTGACCAACTTACTTCAATTCTTTGAAGGAGTAAACAAACATGTGGGCAAAGGGGAGCCGGTTGATACTGTGTATCTGGATTTTCAAAAGGCGTTTGACAATGTGCCTCATGAAATTGGAGGGTCATGGGATAGGAGGTAATGTCCTATTGTGGATTAAAAACTGGTTGAAGGATAGGAAACAGAGAGTGGGGTTAAATGGGCAGTATTCACAATGAAGAAGGGTAGTTAGTGGGGTTCCTTAGGGGTCAGTGCTAGGACCGCTGCTCTTTAATATATTTATAAACTAGTAAAAAAGGCCCGTTTTTGACACAAATGAAAAGGGCGCTAGCAAGGTTTTCCTCATTCTGCTGTTGCCTGTGAGGTGCGATGCCCCCCTCCCGGCGCCATCCCACCCATGGCGATGCAGCCGGCCGCAGCCATCCGACCCATCGCACCCACCTTCGTGTTGGTTTGGCGGCAGGGGACCCGAAACCCCGCCACCACAAGCCCTGTGTGCTGACTACGGCGTCATCTTTGGCGTTGGTAGCTGTGCAGGGCGGAGTTCTGTGCGTCTGACGTCCTGCACGTGCAGGACGTCAGACACACAGAAGCCCTGCCTCCACAGGCTAGGAACGCCGAAGATGACGCTGTAGTGAGCAGACAGGGCTTGTGCTGGCGGGGTTTCGGGTCCCCGCCGGCAAAGCAACGCGAAGGTGGGTGTCTCAGGAGGGGGTTGTTGCGGGGGGGGGGGGGGGTGTTGGAGGTCCTTGTTTTGAGCTGCAGCTTTGGGGGGGGGGGAGTGTATGAATCTGTGGGCGGGGCTTTTATTTTTTGAGGTTTGGTGCGCGGGGAGGGGGGTGGTGTTTGATGTGGGAACAGCTTGAATGTTTTGAGGTTTGGTGCGCGGGGGGGGGGGGGGGGGGGGGGGGTGTTGGATGTGGGAACAGTGGTCTCCGGAGTCATTTGCACTCCGGAGCTTTGGAGGTGCGTCCCCTTTCCGCGGGTGGGTTGGCAGGGGGAGGAGTGTTTCCCTACTCCTCCTCCCCCTGCGTGGGTGCGAACCGTTTGTTTAGTTGAGTATTTTTTTCCTGCCCTCGATGTCATGACGTTTGACGCGAGGTCGGGGCACGGGTCAGTGGGGTGGCTTCACCACCATGAATCCACGAACTGTTCTGGGAGACTGACTGACTTCAGTGACGTCAGTGTCCTCAGAACGTTGAGGTTGCGTTTTATTATAGTAGATGATTTAGAGATGGGAGTAACTAGAAAGGTAAAAAGTTATTCAAAGTCATTAACTCGCGAGAGGATTGTGAAAAATTACAGAAGGACCTTACGAGACTGGGAGACTGGGCAGCTAAATGGCAGATGATGTTTAATGTGAGCAAGTGTAAGGTGATGCATGTGGGAAATTATAGCTACGTCATGCAAGGTTCCACGTTAGGAGTTATGGACCAAGAAAGGGATCTGGGTGTCGTCATTGATAATACACTGAAACCTTCTGCTCAGTGTGCTGCTGCGGCTAGGAAAGCGAATAGAATGTTGGGTATTATTAGGAAAGGTATAGAAAACAGGTGTGAGGATGTTATAATGCTGTTGCATCGTTCCATGGTGCGACCGCACCTTGAGTATTGTGTCCAATTCTGGTCGCCGCATCTCAAGAAAGATATAGTGGAATTGGAAAAGGTGCAGCGAAGGGCGACGAAATGATAGCGGGGATGGGACGATTTCCCTATGAAGAAAGACTAAGGAGGCTAGGGCTTTTCAGCTTGGAGAAGAGACGGCTGAGGGGAGACATGATACAGGTATATAATATAATGAGTAGAGTGGAACAGGTGGATGTGAAGCGTCTGTTCACGCTTTCCAAAAATAGTAGGACTAGGGGGCATGCGATGAAACTACAGTGTAGTACATTTAAAACAAATAGGAGAAAATTTTTCTTCACCCAACGCGTAATTAAACTCTGGAATTCGTTGCCGGAGAACATGGTGAAGGCAGTTAGCTTGGCAGAGTTTAAAAAGGGTTTGGACGGTTTCCTAAAGGACAAGTCCATAGACCGCTACTACCATGTAACACAAAACCCTCTGTAAACCAAATGTATATTCACTTCTATTTCCAGTATCCATGATGAATTGTAAGCCACATTGAGCCTGCAAAGAGGTGGGATAATGTGGGATACAAATGTAATAAATAAATGGACTTGGGAAAAATCCACAATTTCAGGAATAACATATATGGAATGTTTGTACGTTTGGGAAGCTTGCCAGGTGCCCTTGACCTGGATTGGTCGCTGTCGGGGACAGGATGCTGGGCTTGATGGGTCTTTGGTCTTTTCCCAGTATGGCATTACTTTTGTAGTGATCATCAAACAGTTCAGTTTGATATAAAAGCTAAAGTGGACGGCCCCACTCAAAACTCAAAGTCCTAGATTTCAAACATGCTGACTAACAAAATGAGGGAATAACAAGAAAGAGCTGATGGGCTGGAAGGACATACGAGAAGTGGAAAGGCAGTGGTCCAGGCTGAAAGGAGCTGTAAATATGGCTACTAACCTTTACGTAAGGAGAGGAAGTAAAAGCAAGAGGAAAAGGAAACCGATGTGGTTCTCCAAGCAAGTGGCTGAGAAAATAAAGGCTAAAGAGTTAGCAATCATGACATACAGAAAAACTCAATTAGAAGAAGAACACAGAGGGGAATACAAGATGAAACTGAAAGAAACTAAGAAAGAGATACGTCTGGCAAAAGCACAAGCAGAACAAAAAATCTAGAAATGAAAGGAGGGGGCGACAAGATTTTTTTCAGCTATATTAGTGAAAGGAGGAAGACTAAAAATGGAATTGTGAGACTGAAAGATGCTGTGAACTACAATGTGGAGAATGATGAGGAAAAAGCAAACGTGCTAAACAAATACTTCTGTTCTGTGTTCATGGAAGAAAATCTGCAGAAGGACCACAATTGACTGGCAAAGATACATACAAGAATGGAGAGATATAGCACCGTTCATTGAAGAAAGTGTTTATGAACCGCATACAGCCGCATGAAAAAGCAAATGAACAAACTTTTGGAAAAAGAAACAAAAGTGAACAGTCATTTTTACTTTCTGACAATCTGCAAGAAGAATGACCTGCTATGGACCATCACCCGTTCCAGACTTCTGCTCAGTCCGGTCCGGATCTTCCAGGCTGCCAGGTTTGCTTGTGTTGTTTGAGCCTGCACAGCACCCGTAGCTGCCTGGAGATTGCAGCAGCTGAGCCGCACCTGCTTCTGGGCTTATTAGCCATCTTGAAACACTTCTGCTTTGCCTTTGCATCGTCTAAGGCCCTGGTATGTTGGGGTGCTGGTGCACTTCTGCTGTTTCCAGTTTCTAGTTTATTCTTGCCTTGATTCTTGCCTGTTCTTGCTAGTCTGTGGATAGTTAGATTAGATTGTTGTCTGTTTGCTTGTCTTGTCTCTGAGTCGTAGTTCTGTGTTTAGTCCTTGTCTGTTTGTATTTTACTGGCTGCTCTGCAGCTTTTAGTTTTGTGTCTTGTTAGTCAGTATTTTGCTCCCTGTTTTAGTGGCTGTTTTCAGCTTTCATTGGTGTGGGGTGGTTTTGCCTGCCGCTCCTTGGCAGTGGCCCAAGGGCTCACAACCTAGGTTCCAGCTTTGTATACGTGACAGTGACATTGCCAAAGGTTTAGAAGGTAAGGTCTGCCTTTTTGCGGACGATATCAAGATCTGTAATAGAATGGACATTCCAAAGGGAGTGGCAAACATGAAAATGGATCTGCAAGAATGGTCTGTTTGGCAATTAAAATTCAATGAAAAGAAGTGCAAAGTGATACACTTAGGGAGTAGAAATTCAAGGGAGACATATGTGCTAGGCGGTAAGAGGCAGATATGCAAAGCCAGGGAGAGGAATCTTGGTGTGATAGTAGCTGAGAATCTGAAGGCGACAAAATAGTGTGACAAGGCGGTGGCCATAGACAGAAGGATGCTAGGCTGTGTAGAGAGAGGTGTAACCAGCAGAAGAAAGGAGGTGTTGTGCCAATGTACAAGTCATTGGTGAGGCCATACCTGGAGTACTGTGTTCAGTTTTGGAGGACATATCTTGCTGAAGATGTAAGAAGACTTGAGGCAGTCAAGAAGGCGATAGGAATGACATGGGGTTGTGCCAAAAGACAAATGAGAAGAGAATGGAAGACCTGAATATGTATACCATAGAGGAGAGGAGAGGAGGAACAGGGGAGATATGATAGATGTTTAAATACTTGAAAGGTATTAATATTTTCCCGAGAAGGGAAAGTGGTAAAAGTAGAGGACATGAGAGGAAGTGACGTCACGAGCCTGAATGGCTGTCTAATCTCGGAGCTCCGCACCATCCCAACTTTAATTAGCTGCCATCTGAGTTAAAAATCCTCTCCCAGAGTCGGAAAGAGCTGCAAATTACAGGCGAGTGTTCCAGGGCTGCAAGATGAGTAAAAAAAAGTGGTGTGCTGCAACGGGAAAGTAAGCGGATTTCAGCACGACAGATGGAGCGGGGCCCAGTACGTCAGGCATCTCCGATGCCGTGGAGGCTGTCGGAGTCAGGGTCGACTTCTTCCCGAGAGGAGCATGGCAATCCCACCCCTGTGAAAGCATTGTCGCAGGACCTGGCAAAATGTCTTGAGGCGATTAGGGCTGAAATTCTTGCCTCAAAGGACGAGATATTAGAGCACGTGGATGCCTTAAGCGTGGACCTGAGAGAGCTGGGAGGCAGAATGGAGACTCTCGAAGAGCGTGCAGATGAGCAGCAGGATAAAAACGAGGAAGTGGAACGGCTCCTAAAAAAACTGGGGGACCAGGCGGAGGAATTCCAGTATAAGCTGGACAACCTCGAGAATCGGGGGCGTAGACAAAACCTCCGATTCCGAGGAGTCCAGGAGAATGGAAACAGGGAAGACGTACCGGCAGTAGTGCGCGCACTGTGTGCACAGTTGATGGGAGGTGACTTTGACCCAAATGAGGTGGGCATTGATAGAGCCCATAGAGCACTGGGCAAAGCTAATGAAAACAGACCGAGAAACATTGTGGTGCGGTTTACTACGTACGTCTGCAAGGACAAGATCTGGCAAAAAGCACGGCAGACCCTAATCTGGAGTTTAAGGGGGCACATGTGGCGATATATCAGGACCTCTCACTGTTTACGTTAAGTCAGAGGAGAGCTATGAAGCTGACCATAGAGGTCCTGACCAAAGAGAAGATGCCCTACAGATGGGCCTTCCCATTCGCGATATGCTTTGAGATTAATGGAGAGCAGCAGCTGTGTCAAAGTGTGGGAGCAGTGTGGAAACGATTGTATGAAGCGGGCCTGGTTTCGACGGCAGCCCTGCCGGTGGAGATAGCGCCCTCTACAAAAGCCAGGTTTCAGCGACGGAAAAGAGTGGAGAAAGAGGCCAAGAATAAGAGACCCAAGACCTAAAAGACTGTTGAGCTGAGCTGGTTTGTGAGATGGTGAGACCTGGAACTAGTTGCCTTTATAGGGCACTGTAGAGAGACTTTTTTGGGAGAGGAGTTTTGAGAGGCTTACAAAGATGGATGGAGAGGGATGAATTTGTGTATGTAAAATGTGTGTGTGTGGGGGGGGGGGAGCATACGGGAGGGATTGGGGGGTTATACTTATATTTGTTACCCCTAGTATTGTGTTCATAGGTGGGGCTGGTGGGGTTACATTCTTCTTGTTCCCAAGTAGTGCTATATGGCACTGGTTGGTGGTCGGTGGCGAGTAAGTAGGGTGAGGAATAAGAGGGGGGGGGGGGGGAAGAAGATAGTGTGGGGAGGGGGGTTTGGGGGGAGGGTAGACGTCTTCCATTAAAAGATTGGTTGGATCAGAGCTGGATAGATGGCAGATCTTAGGTTTTTCACTTATAACATAAAGGGATTGAACTCTCCATACAAAAGGCACGCTCTAATGCGGGAATTGCGTCTGACGAAGCCACATGTGGTATTTTTACAAGAAACTCATTTTTTTAAAATGACACGAAGGACTGTTGTCCTTTAAGCAATACCCACAGGTGGCTTGTGCTTCGGATATGACAGAAGCAAAAAAAAGGGGGGTGGCTATAACGTTTCATAAGGACATTCTAATGCAGATCTTGCACTCAAGGAAAGACAGGGAGGGTAGATTTCCTTTTCTGCATGTCCTGTTGGAGCAGAAGGAATATACATTGGTTGGTGTTTATGCACCAAATGAGGGACAAGACCATTTCTTTCAGCAGCTCTTGAGAGAGTTGCAAGCCTTTGCTAGGGGAAAGGTGATAGTGCTACTACTACTATTTAGCATTTCTATAGCGCTACAAGGCGTACGCAGCGCTGCACAAACATAGAAGAAAGACAGTCCCTGCTCAAAGAGCTTACAATCGAGCGGGAGATTTCAATGCTACTATGCAACCAGGGCTTGATAGGTCGACTCCTCCTGCTCCACTGGACTGTAGAATCTCGCGAGGTTTGAAAAGCTTTGTGGAGGACATGGGATTATATGATGAATGGAGACTGGGACACGATAGAGGGCGGGACTACACTTCATACTCCCCGGTGCATCTCTCCTACTCCAGACTGGATTATATTTTTCTTGACAAAACACTGTCAGATGGGGGGGGGGGGGGGGGGAGAGAATCCAGTATAGGTCACATTACTATTTCTGATCATGCCCCGGCCTGGACTGTTATTCCTTCTTTGAGAGAGGAGATGAGAGAAAAAAGATGGACACTCAAAAATAGTCTGCTGCAAGACCCGGAACTTGTGGCCGGTTTTACCCCAGTCTTGAAAGAATATTTTGACATTAATTTAGATTTGGGGCCATCACTGGGGGTGGTGTGGGATGCCTTTAAGGCTATTTCAAGAGGGTATTTTATTAAATGTGCAGGTCAGAAGGCCCGGGCCCACAAGGCACGATTGCTTCACTGTATGGAGCAGGTGGAGGCTTTGGAGGCCAGATACAGGGCCTCAGGTTCTGTGTCCAACTACCGAAAGCTGCAAGAGATGAGACTGGAGATTGCTTCCCTGCGTGAGGATAGTTTGCAATTCGTCCATACAAGGGTGAAGCAGATTTATTACGAGTGTACCAACAAACCGGGTAGGCTGTTGGCTACTAAGTTGAGAAAGTTGAGGTCAGAGAGACACATTCTAAGAGTGCGAGATGCCAAGGGGGTCATGACAGAAAAGTCCGCACAGATCAGGAAATGCTTTGCCCAGTACTACGAGACACTATATAAGGAGAATGCTGCTGTACAGACCAGGGAAATAGAGGATTACTTGGCGGCCAGAGGCCTGCTGACTTTGTCTGAATCGCAGAAGGGGGAACTTGAAGAACTGGTGAGGGTTGATGAGGCCATTTCAGTTATAAAAGACCTACCGACGGGTAAGGTGCCAGGCTTAGATGGTTTCACAAATTAGATTTTTAAAGCTTATGTGGTGGATCTGGTGCCTTACCTGATGATGATCATTAACTCGGTAAGAGAGGGGGCAGCCCTTCCTAAAACAATGATGGAGGCATGGGTGGCCGTGATACCAAAGCCTGGTAAGGATAAAGCAGAATGTGCCTCGTACCGACCCATTTCGATACTTAACTCAGACGTTAAAATATTGGCAAAGGTTCTGGCAAATCGTTTGGGGAAAGTGCTTCCTAATTTAATCCACCCTGACCAGGTGGGCTTTGTAGCCAAACGTCAGGCTATGGATAACATCCGGGGGACAGTAGACCTGATATACACAGCTCAGACAAAAGCCAGACCAGTGGTGTTGCTTGGCTTAGATGCCGAAAAGGCGTTTGACCGGGTCCACTGGGGATATCTGGATAAGGTAATGATTAGAGCGGGGTTTGGCCTGCAACATAGAACCTGGATTCAGGCATTGTATTCATCGCCGAGAGCCTGTGTTCGAGTAAATGGGGGAAACTCTGAGGCTGGAGCGAGGAACACAGCAAGGATGCCCGTTGTCCCCTTTATTGTTCGCTCTGGCGATGGAACCTCTGGCAGAGGCGATTCGAGACAATGAGGATATTGCAGGCATAAGGGTGGGAGAGCGAGAATATAAAATTGCACTATTTGCAGATGATGTTCTCCTGTCCTTAACAAACCCATTGGTCTCTCTTCCTAACTTAATGAAGGTGATAAGGGAGTATACACGGGTATCTGACTATAAATTAAATGCTAGCAAATCCTTGGGCCTGGCGATAGGGGTTCCACCGAACTTGATGGACACATTAAAGTCATCCTTTGCTTTTAAGTTGGAGGGTAGTGTAATGAATTATCTCGGGGTGAAGATTCCTGGTAAGTTGTCTGAGCTGTTTGCTGTCAATTACCCGGTCCTCAAGAGAGAGGTGCAGAGGGATCTAGATCGATGGATGACTATGGGCTTATCCCACAGGAGGCTCTTGAATAAACTGGACAGGCTGAAGATAGGACCTGAAGTGGTGAACTGGATTAGGAACTGGTTGACGGACAGAAACCAGAGGGTGGTGGTGAATGGAATTCGCTCGGAGGAGGGGAAGGTGAGTAGTGGAGTGCCTCAGGGATCGGTGCTGGGACCGATTCTGTTCAATATATTTGTGAGTGACATTGCCGAAGGGTTAGAAGGTAAAGTTTGCCTTTTTGCGGATGATACTAAGATTTGTAACAAAGTGGACACCGGGGAGGGAGTGGAAAACATGAAAAAGGATCTGTGGAAACTAGAAGAATGGTCTAAGATTTAGCAATTAGAATTCAAAGCGAAGAAATGCAAAGTGATGCACTTAGGGAGTAGAAACCCACGAGAGACTTACGTGTTAGGCGGTGAGAGTCGGATATGTACAGATGGGGAGAGGGATCTTGGGGTGACAGTATCTGAGGATCTGAAGGCGACGAAACAGTGTGACAAGGCAGTGGCCGTAGCCAGAAGGTTGCTAGGCTGTATAGAGAGAGGTGTGACCAGCAGAAGAAAAGAGGTGTTGATGCCCCTGTATAAGTCGTTGATGAGGCCCCACCTGGAGTATTGTGTTCAGTTCTGGAGGCTGTACCTTGCTAAGAATGTAAAAAAATGAAAGTGGTGCAAAGAAAAGCTACGAGAATGGTATGGAATTTGCGTTACAAGATGTATGAGGAGAGACTTGCGGACCTGAACATGTATACCCTGGAGGAAAGGAGAAACAGGGGTGATATGATACAGACGTTCAAATATTTGAAAGGTATTAATCCGCAAACGAACCTTTTCCGGAGATGGGAGGGCAGTAGAACGAGAGGACATGATATGATAGTGAAGGGGGGCAGACTCAAGAAAAATGTCAGGAAGTATTTTTCCACGGAGAGAGTGGTAGATACTTGGAATGCCCTCCCGCGGGAGGTGGTGGAGATGAAAACAGTAGCGGAATTCAAACATGCGTGGGATAAACATAAAGGAATCCTGTGCAGAAGGAATGGATCCTCAGAAGCTTAGCCGCTGGTGTTTGGGTGGTGGGGTTAGTTCTGGGCAAGACTTCTACAGTCTGTGTCCTGAAAATGGGGCTAGTTCTGGGCAAGACTTCTACAGCCTGTGTCCTGAAAATGGCAGATACAAATCAAGGTAAGGTATACACAAGAAGTAGCACATATGAGTTTATCTTGTTGGGCAGACTAGATGGACCGTGCAGGTCTTTTTCTGCCGTCATCTACTATGTTACTATGTATCCTGGTTCGGGAGGATAGCAGCACTTAAAATGAACATTTTGCCTCGTTTCTTGTACCTGATCCAGGTCTTCCCCCCGCGGCTGTCTAGATCCTTTTTGTCGGGTCTGCAGGATATTTTAATCCATTTTGTATAGAATCAGCGAAGACCGCGGTTGCCTCGGGTGCTTCTATACAAGAGTAGACGAGCGGGAGGGCTGGGGGTGCCTAACCTGCTCTGGTACTACTGTGCAGCACAATCCCGGGCGGCGATAGATTGGTTTAGAAGGGAAGACCATAAGCTGTGGGTATACATTGAACAAGCTTTGGTGGGCTCTCGGAAGCTCGGACATCTAATGTGGCTTGCTGGAAAATATAGAGGACAAGTGGGCAAATTTCCGCCTACGGTACAGGCCACCTTCTACTATTGGGATCGTATGTTCCCGGAGAGGTAGCCGCCTGTGTCTGGCCTGGCCCCAATAGTAGATAACCCATTGTTTGTACCTGGTATAGGAAATAGCATCTTTGGTAGATGGGCAGACTCAGGATTGGACATGTTAGGACAGCTGCATGTGGGAGAGACTATTGTATCTTTTGAGACGCTGATGGCTGACTGTGGGTTCCGGTCAAGGGATCGATATGCCTACCTACAACTACAGCACTTTTTGAAAGGGAGGGCTTATGTAGGATGCCTGAGACGGGAAGTACATCCGATGGAGGAGGTGTGCGTAGACTCGGGAGGTACGAGAGGAATGATATCACATTTGTATGCCTATCTAGTGGCAAGCTCAAAATCGTCCCTTTTACATAGGAACAGATGGGAGCAGGAGTTAAAATTTACACTATCGGAAGCAGGCTGGTTAGCTTTGGAGAAGGGACTGTCGAGATCCTCCTTGTCAGTAGCAATGCAGGAGAACGCTATAAAGGTATTTTACAGATGGTACTTGACACCGGTCAGATTACACCATATGTTTGCTCAGACATTGAAGCAGTGCTGGCGAAACTGTGGTGAGGAGGGGACCATGGGACACATCTGGTGGCTATGTCCTAAAGCGCAGGCATACTAGAGAGGGGTCCAATTCAGACGTGGGTGGACGGGTCTGTACGGTGGCATCCTCTGATCTTTTTGCTGGGGCAGAGACCGGAGGGCATTACGTCCGATCAGTGGATTTTGGTGTGGAACTCCCTACAAGCGGCTCGAGTACATTTGGCAAAGAACTGGAAGAGGCCATTGGTGCCCTCCATGGCGGGTTGGATTACTAAAGTGCGCTATGTGTGTGAGATGGAGAGACTGACTGCTGTGAAAAGGAAAACTTTACCTAAATGGAAAAGGGTGTGGGAACCCTTTTTGCAAAGGTGTTCTGGGTAATAAGTATATTTACGACATGGAAGGGAAGACGGGGGGGGGGGGGGGAAAGGGGGGGACAGGAGGGGGGGAGTGAGGACTTGTTCAATGTAAAACTGCTATAAATTTGAAGTATACTAAGTATGTATTAGAGCATTTTGGTCATGTTGGAGCGTTATTTAGTTAGCTACTCAATGTTAGAGTTAGAATATGTGAAGAATATTGGAATGTACTGAATTGAGTATGGAATGTCCTGTTTGTGAAATGCTTAATAAAGACTTCTATGAATTAAAAAAAAAAAAGTAGAGGACATGAATTGAGGTTGCCGGGTGGAAGACTTAGGAGTAATGTGAGAAAATTCTTTTTTACGGAGAGGGTGATGGATACCTGGATTGACCTCCCGAGGGAGGTGGTGGAAAAAAAACTGTGGCGGAGATTAAAAAGGCATGGGATGAACACAGAGGATCTCTAATTAGAAAATGAATGATATAAAAAAACAAAACTTAAAGGGTTGCATATGTGTTTGCACATGAAGTGGTGCTTAGATGGCGACTCTGGCTAAATCAACTAAGGCCGGTGCTGGGTTGGGTTGTATGGTCTGAGTCCCGCATATGACAATCCAGTTTAGGGTGGGCTGCAGAGAGCTTTGAGACAAAGCCAACATGGATTTAGTGAAGGGAAATCGTGCCTCACCAATCTATTACATTTCTTTGAAGGGGTGAACAAACATGTGGATAAAGGGGAGCCGGTTGATATTGTGTATCTGGATTTTCAAAAGGTGTTTGACGTGGAGGGGCATAATCGAACGCAAACGCCCATGTGTAAGAACGTCCATCTCCGAGAATGGGTCCGTCGAATCGTATTTTCGAAAAAGATGGACGTTTATCTTTAGATTCGCAAATACGGTTTGTGCCAGGCCAATGCATTGGATGTGGGCGTTTTTGAGATGTGGGCGTTTGTTTGAGCTGGGCATTTTCGTTATTCAGCGATAATTGAAACCGAAGCATCCCAGCTCAAAAACGACCAAATCCAAGGCTTTGGGTCGTGGGAGGGGCCAGGACTCGTAGTGCACTGGTCCCCCTCACATGCCAGGACACCAACCGGGCACCCTAGGGGGCACTTTTAAAAAATAGGAAAAAACATTAAATTACCTCCCAGTTACATAGCTCCTTTACCTTGGGTGCTGAGACCCCAAAACCCACTCCCCACAACTCAACACCATTACCATAGCACTTAATGGTGAAGGGGGGCACCTACATGTGGGTACAGTGGGTTTGGGGGTGGGGTTAGAGGGCTCCCATTTACCACCACAAGTGGTACAGGTAGGAGGGGATGGGCCTGGGTCCGCCTGCCTGAAGTGCACTGCATTACCCACTAAAACTGCTCCAGGGACAGGACTTGTTGCTGCTGTATAACCTTGGCACAGCAGTTCACACCGTAAGACTAATCTCGCTGAAAACGTCCTTTATTTCAATAATCGCGTTTACTCACAGTTAACTGCAGATCAGAGGTTGTGCCCCGAGTTGGCAACGAGTCTCCCTGGTACTAAGATTAGCAGTAGCTCAGAGCTGGCAGAATGGTGTACAATGCCCTCTTTCAGCAACATTCAAGGTAAGAACTAAGTTCTGTAACGTGGCTAACACATGAAAGGGATCTAAAACAGACTTACAAAAATGGCCACTACCTCGTGGATTACCGGAAACAAAACAGGGCACACTCTGACCCAGTAGGCAGGGGGGAAAGCACCATGGGAGAAAAGCCTACCAACTACCAACATCGTGAGACTGTAACACAAGCTAGTGAAATCACAGAGCCCAATACCCTACACCCACCACAATGCAATGCTGATGTGACCCTGCAGTGCACCCGAGAGCCACATCTGACCCAGGAAAGGCTGTGAGAGGATCGAACACATTCTGCTGTCATGGAGGTGGGTACGGAATTTGAGCGTAGCATGAGGCTGGGAAATAAGGTTTTTGCAAGTGGGTTTTTTTTGGTGGGAGGGGGTTAGTGACCACTGGGGGAGTCAGGGGAGGTGATTCCCGATTCCCTCCGGTGGTCATCTGGTCATTTAGAGCACTTTTTTTGGGACCTGTTTGTGAGAAAAAAGGGTAAAAAAAAGTGTCCTAAATTCTCACTAAAAACGCCTTTCTTTTTTCCATTATCGGCTGAGCGCACCCATCTCTGCTCGGCTGATAACCACGCCCCAGTCCCGCCTCCGACACGCCCTGGTCAACTTTATTCGTTCCCGCGACGGAGTGCAGTTGAAGACGACCAAAATCAGCATTCGATTATACCGATTTGGCCGCCCACGGGAAACGGACGCCCATCTCCCGAACATGGGCGTTTTTCTCCTTTCGAAAATAAGCAGGAAAGTACCTCATAAAAGACTCCAGAGGAAAATGGAGAGTCATGGGATAGGAGGTAGTGACCTTTTGTGGAATAAAAACTGGTTAAAAGATAGAAAACAGAGAGTAGAGTTAAATGGTCAGTATTCTCAATGGAGAAGGGTAGATAGTGGGGTTCCCCAGGGGTCTGTGATGGGACCGCTGCTTTTTAACATATTTATAAATGACCTAGAGATGGGAGTAACTAGTGAGGTAATTAAATTTGCTGATGACACAAAGTTATTCAAAATTGTTAAATCGCAAGGGAACTGTGAAAAATTACAAGAGGACCTTACAAGACTGGGAGACTGGGCGTCTAAATGGCAGATGACGTTTAATGTGAGCAAGTGCAAAGTGATGCATGTGGGAAAGAGGAACCCGAATTATAGCTATGTCATGCAAGGTTCCACGTTAGGAGTCACGGACCAAGAAAGAGATCTAGGTGTCGTCGTTGATGATACGTTGAAACCTTATGCACAGTGTGCTGTGGCGGCTAAGAAAGCAAATAGAATGGTAGGTATTATTAGGAAAGGAATGGAAAACAAAAATGAGGACTTTATAATGCCATTGTATTGTTCCATGGTGCAACCGCACCTCAAATATTGCATTCAATTCTGGTCACCGCATCTCAAAAAAAAAGATGTTGAGGGGCATAATCGAACGGGGTGCCCAAGTTTTTCTGAGGGCGTCCTTGCAGGATGTCCTCGCGAAGGGGCAGGGAAACCAGTATTATCGAAACAAGATGGGAGGCCATCTTTTGTTTCGATAATACAGTTGGGGATGCCCAAATCTCAACATTTAGGTCGACATAAATGTTGAGATGGTCATCCCCGGTTTTCGGCGATAATGGAAACTGAGGACGCCCATCTCAAAAACGACCAACTCATTTGGTCGTGGGAGGAGCCAGCATTCATAGTGCACTGGTCCCCCTGACATGCCAGGACACCAACCGGGCACCCTAGGGGGCACTGCAGTGGACTAACTGATGCACTAACTGAACGGAAAAGGCCCTTCCCTTACCGATCCCTTAGCAATTCAGAAAGGAACGGGCATGCATGAAGGAAATTGCATGCAAATGAGCTGCTCGCTGTTAGCTCTTTTGCACACGATTTCCTTCCTAAGGAGGGGAAACCAGTGCAGAGCAGCCAAGCGTTGTGTGTGGCTGCTCTGCCCATACCAAAGACGGCTTCATACACGCAGACAAGCTGCGTGTATAATAGCCGTCTACAACCTTAAATAAATTGCCGTCTACAACCTTAAAAAAACATGTCCAGGTGAAAATGTCCAAGTGCTCGTCAGGGACGTCTTTTTTTTTTTTTTAGTATGGATAAAAGACGTCCAAGTGTTAGGCGCGATGGGCGCAATGGGCAATTGAGGGACGCCCTTCTTTTTTCCATTATTGCTCGAGGACGCCCATCTGTTAGGCACGACCCAGTCGCGACGGGAAGCAGTTGCGGACACCCAAAATCGGCTTTCAATTATGCCAATTTGGGCGACCCTGAGAGAAGGACGCCCATCTCCAGATTTGTGTCGAAAGATGGGCGCCCTTTTCTTTCGAAAATAAGCCTGATTGTGGAATTAGAAAAGGTGCAGAGAAGGGCGACAAAAATGATAAAGGAGATGGGAAGACTTCCCTATGAGGAAAGGCTAAAGTGGCTAGGACTCTTCAGCTTGGAGAAAAGACAGCTGAGGGGAGATATGACAGAGGTCTATAAAATAATGAGTGGAGTGGAAAGGGTAGACGTGAAGCATCTGTTTACGCTTTCCAAAAATACTAGGACTAGGGGGCATTCAATGAAGCTACAAAGTAATAAATGTAAAACGAATCGGAGAAAATGTTTCTTCACTCAACATGTAATTAAACTCTGGAATTCGTTGCCAGAGAATGTGGTAAAGGCGGTTAGCTTTGCGGGGTTTAAAAAAGGTTTGGACGGCTTACTAAAGGAAAAGTCCATAGACCATTATTAAAATGGACGGGAAAAATCCACTGCTTATTTCTGAGATATGCAGCATAAAATGTTTTGTACTTTTTTGGGATCTTGCCAGGTATTTGTGTCCTGGATTGGCCACTGTTGGAAACAGGATGCCGGGCTTGATGGACCTTTGGTCTTTCCCAGTATGGCAATACTTATGTACTTATATGATAGCTACACGGGGAGGTTTGTTATCCATAAAAAAGAAGAGAGATTTTTCAATATTTTTATACAGAACTGATTTGAATAAGAAAGGCAACATACTTAATGTGCATTTAATTTTAGGTGTGATTATCATTTTTATCATCGCCAACTGACTCCACCACAATAATCTTAGAGGTGACTATTTTGATATTAGATCTTGAACTGCTTTTAGTAGATGAATTGCGTTATATTGCATTGTCTCCTCTAGTGTAGGTCCAAAAAATATGCCAAGATATTTCAGCTTGTTTGGAGACCATTTGAATTGGAATTGTTCAACTTTAGAGATTTAATGTCTGAACAGTTTATTGGCATCAGGACAGTTTTGTGAAGTTGTTTATATCCAGATAATAATATGAGTATTGTTTAATGGTGTCTAGAAAAAATGGTAGATGATGGACTAGTGTACAAAAGTACATCTCTGCATAGGCAGATCATTTTGCTGCTGAACCACACTGTACACCCTGTATAAATGGATTATTTGTAACTGCAATTAATAAAAATTCTAATGCAATGTTGAACAATAAAGGTGACATTGAGGCATATTTTCAAAGCACTTTGGGAGGCTAAGTTCCATAGGTTTCTATGGAACTTTGGGAGGCTAAGTGCTTTGAAAATGAGCTTGATTGGGTACCCTTGTCCGTTTTCTCTTAGACGGTAAATTATTGATTTGAATTCTAGTTGTTGGAGATGTATATAGTACTTTAATCATTTTGATAAAAGTTGGAGAACCAAACCACTTCAAGGCATAAAACATGTATGGCCACTCAACCTGATCGAAGGCTTTTTCTGCATCCAAATCTATAGCTATGATTGATTGAGTGGTTTTAGAAGCTTGAAGAAGGACATTAGCAAAAAGTCTAGTGTTGTCATTTGAGTCTTCCATTCATAAAGCCATTTTGCTCACTCTTTATAATTTTGGACATTACATGCTGAAGTCTTGTTGCCAGCAATTCTGAATATATTTTATCATCCACATTAATCAGTGATAGTGGCTTATAATTCTGTATATATAGAGAGTCTTAGTCTGGTTTCGGTAAAAATGTCAGCTTTGGGAAATGATCCATGGACAGAGTTTGATTCTAAGAAGTAATTTAAAAAAATATATATTTCAATGTAGGCATTGTTAGCCATTGGAAAGCTGAGTATTTCCTCCTCAGTGATATCTTTAATTAAAGACTTATTCTCCTTATCGTCAATAGCTGAATGAGACAGTAGCCTAGTGGTTAGTCCAGCAGGCTTTAATCCTGGTGAACTGGGTCTGATTCCCACTGTAGCTCAAGTTTTTTTCGGATGTATTTCCCAAAGGGTGAAATGAAAAGAAGGGTGTTACCATAGTGAAAAACAAAATAATTAAAAAAACTCTAGACATAAGATGCCTGCTTCTCTTTAAAATTCCTTAGCTTGCTGCAAAAGTAAGAACTGTATGAAACTGGCTAAGGCTTGGCCCCTGCTTCTATAACTGATGAAACACTTGACAAGCCTTGGGAGTAATAAGCAGTGGCAGCGATCAAAAAAGTTTTGAAAAAAAAAAATACCTATACATGCAGCTTGTATGTGTGTATGAAAGCCGTGGATAGCAGACGCTGTTCTGAGCATGCGCAGAGAAGCCACACCTAATGACTGATTGTTCTGCGCATGCACAGCTTAGAGACTAGTTTTCTCCCTACCAAGCTGCTTGCTGTTTTTGCAAGCAGCCCATTTGCATGCGATTCCCTTTGGGAATCACTCGCTGTTTTCAACTTTTACCAAGGATCTTGAAGTCGGATGTTTCCAGGGACTTTTTGCATCTGCCAGTAAGTCTTTAATGAATTATCTGCTCACTTTTCTACAGCCTCAATATAGGCATCCAGCCTACTTTTATAAAATCACCTTCATAATTTCTACCTGAAAATCAAACAACTTTGTAGAGACAGCAAAGTGTGTATAAGTTGTGATATAAAAATGGGGAACAAAGAGTCTCTACTCCTAGTGCAAGTTAGTGAATCACCTGAACCGGATAATATATATCCCAGAGTGCTGACAGAACTGAAAAATGAACTTGCAGTGCTATTTTTAATAATATGTAATTTATCTTTAAAATCAAGCATGGTACTAGAAGATTGAAGGGTGGTTAATATAAAGCCATTTTAAAAAAAAGTTTTTATTTATAAGTTTAAATCATTATATCAAGGATTTACTCTTGTTCAGGAAAGTGCTGAACCTAAGAAACAAAATATTAAAGAAATATTAAATAATACATACAACTTAAACACTCAAGTCCACATTATTGGATTCCAAGATTAATAAAAAGAGGAATATAAGGAAAAAAAATTTTTCTCAAGGCAAACTTTGCACCTGGGACGGAACTGGTATTAAATAATTCTAATTACTCCCCTCAAGATCTTTTTGAAGCAACAAAAGATATTAAATGAGAGGGTTCCATGAATACATATTTGACTGTATTGTATCTTACTATACATTTACAAGGAAATCTCAAATAGAATGTTCCCCCTAATTGCAAAATGGCAGATTTCAAAATCAAAAATTGTTTCCGTCTTTGTTGGGTTTCCCTCGAAACATCAGGAAACAAAAGAATTTTTAAACCCAAAAATAATTTCACTTTGTTCTTGAAGAACATTCGGAAGAGCCACTGTTTATCATAAAGCCATTTTTAAAAAAAGGTTCCAGAGGTGATCTGATCCGGGAAATTATAGACATAAGTGTTGCCATACTTGGACAGACCGAAGGTCCATCAAGCCCAGTATCCTGTTTCCAACAGTGGCCGAGCCAGGTAACAAATACCTGGCAAGATCCCAAAACAGTACATTTTATGTTGCTTATCCCAGACATAAGCAGTGGATTTTCCCAAGTCCATTGTAATAATGGCTTATGGACATTTCTTTTAGGAAACTATCCAAACCTTTTTTAAACCCCGCTAACTGCTTTTACCACATTCTCTGGCAACAAATTCCAGAGTTTAATTACACGTTGAGTGAAGACAAATTTTCTCCAATTCGTTTTAAATTTACTACTTTGTAGATTCATTGTGTGCCCCCTAATCCTAGTATTTTTGGAAAAAAGTCTACCCGTTCCACTCCAGTCAGTATTTTATATACCTCTATCATATTGCCCCTCAGCCGTCTTTTCACCAAGCTGAAGAGCTCAAGCTGTTTCAGCTTTTCTTCATGGGGAAGTTGTCCCATCCTCTTTATCATTTTCATCGCCCTTCTCTGTACCTTTTGTAATTCCACTATATCTTTTTTGAGATGCGGTGACCAGAATTGCACACAGTATTCTAGGTGAGTCTAACGTCTGTGCCAGACAAAATGGTAGAAACTATTATAAAGAACAAAATTACAGAGCATATACATACATAAGCATGGATTAATAAGACAAAGCCAACATGGATTTAGTCAAGGGAAATCCTGCCTCCTCAATCTACTACATTTCTTTGAAGAGGTGAATAAACACGTGGATAAAGGTGAGCAGATTAATACTGTGTATCTGGATTTTCAAAAGGCATTTGAGAAAGTATCTCATGAAAGGCTGTTCAGGAAATCAGAAATCATGGGGTACTCATTTATTTATTTATAACTACACCCTTGCACTACACACAATTCTAGATGAGGAAAAAATACATATACATATATATATATATATATATATATATATATACATATATATATATAAATTACTTAAAACAATATAAGATACCACACAGGGCCGTGCCAACACAGTAAGCGGGGTAAGCACCGCAGGGGGGCGCCGACCTCTGGAGGGCGCCACCGCGGTGCTTACCCTGGCCACTTACCTCAGCTCCACGCCGCCCTGGGGGCTTTAAATCTTTTACCTCCGACATCGCAGCAGCTGAGCAGCGTCAGTGAAAGCGCTGCCGATGTATCCAGCCTTCCCTTTGCGCTCGTTCGTTCCCTCAGTGTCCCGCCCTCGCAAGGAAATGACGTCAGAAGAAGGCGGGACACTGAGGGAACAAACGAGCGCGAAGGGAAGGCTGGAGACGTCGGCAGTGCTTTCACTGATGTCGCGCAGTTGCTGCCACAATGGAGGTAAATTTAAATTAAATACAAGAAACCAGACTCAGAGGGCGGGCAGATGGACATGGAAGGATGGATGGAGGAGGGATGGGCAGAGAGGAGCATCGATGGACAAGGATGGACATGGATGGGAGGGCAGGGCCCAGGGAGAGGAGAAATTGCTGGAAATGGAGGGGAGGGGAGAGAGAAGAATTGCTGGATATGGATGGAGGAGGGAAGGGCAGAGAGGGAAAAGGATGGACATGGATGGGAGGGCAGGGCTCAGGGAGAGAGGAGAAATTGCTGGACATGGATGGAGGGGAGGGAAGGGAAGACAGAGGAAGGAGATGCACATGGATGGAGGGGAAGGGAGAGAGAAGAAATGCTGGGCATCGATGGAGGGGAGGGAAGATAGGAAGGAGATGAGATGAGGGAAAAGGAAGAGAGGAGAAAAACTGCACATGGATGGAGAAAATAGGCAGAAGCTGGATCCACTGGACAGTCGAGTCTGCGGAGGACCCAGCTTTTACTTATGGATATAGAGCAAGAAATGAAGAAGAAAGGAGGAAAGTAAAGAAATAAATGGAAAGGAAGCCCTGGAAACGGAGTTAAGAGGACAGATAGCAGCAGAATCAGAAAAATAAAGTCATCAGACAACAAAGGTAGAAAAAAATCATTTTATTTTCATTTTAGTGTTTGGAATATGTCCACTTTGAGAATTTAAATCTGCTATCTTATTTTGCAATGTATAGCAATTTGTTTCTAAGAATATTGCTGACAATTCCTGTCAGTGTGGCAAGTGGTGAGCGATCATTTTCACAGTTAAAAATCATAAAAAATTATTTGCGATCAAGTATTTCGCAAGAAAGGCTTGTAAGCCTTGCCATGATTGCTATTGAGAATGATATATGTGCCCAGTTAGATATCAAAGATTTAATTACTAATTTCGTGAACATGAAAGCACGAAAAGCTAAGTGGTTGTAAACCCTCTATTTGTTCAGCAATTCAACAAAGATGCACTCCATCTTTCAGCTCCTATTTCCTTTGCATCTTGTGCTACACATGGGGGGGGGGGAGGGGGGGGGGCGCCAACTGATAGTCTTCAGGGGGGCACCAGAGACCCTAGGCACGGCCCTGATACCATACTAAATACTTTTTCACAGAGAGGATACAACATAGCACATCTTAAACTAAAGGCATAGTAAAAATTATTCTTTCCACTAGCATTAGTAATAACCCTCATTGTCTAGATACTGTTCAACATATTTTTTTTATTATTAAACAAGAGCACATTGGCAAACCAGCCATAACAGATTACAGGTGAAATTTACAAACCTGTTAAAAGACATAATCTGAGAGATCAACAACAATGTAGAAAGTGCTGAAAGTATGTGAGTCCCCCCACATTCCCTCCCCAACCCTCCTAACTGCCAAAAGGGCAACACCACAAGGAAACCCCAAATAACTGTATTGGTTATTTTAGCATTCCTCAAACAAGAACCCTGGGCCTGGGGAGCTGGACTCCCCTGCTGTTCAAAATGTTTTTTTAAGCTGAAATTCTAAGAACACCAAATGTATCGCTATATAATGTAGTGGTAAGATGTATTTGTTTCTTAGAGATAAAGTGCTTGGAGATCACGGTGGGAGAAAAAATTTCAAGGAGGGTCTAGACGAGTACAAGACTCTGTTGTATCAATACCTTTCCAGGTCCATGGCCAGCAAGCACCCAAAAAGTCATCTGGTCAATTGGTGAGGGTAGGAGAGATTAAGTAAGGGACAACAAAGAAACACAAAAAAAATCTTACGATGCTTTTTCCTCTCACGTGGAAAGAACCTTCTCTCCAAGGAAGCTGAAATAAAAAGACAGCATAATGAGGGCCTTTATTATTCCTAAACAACAAAATGGTATGCTACATAGATTATAATACTCAAGTGCAATAGGTTTGCTGCAAGTCCATGGTGATGTCACTGATCATTGTGACTCTAGGACTGCACAATAATGAGGCACAGGTATCAGTGCTGGTTAAGTCTGGGCCTGCTGGACTGACTCAGTTTCTGCATGTGTAACTAACCACTGCAGTCAGTAGGACTGACACTGGCAATGAAATAGAACAGAAATAACAGCGTGGGAGCCTGCAGGACACACCAGCACTGAAAGAATCCCAGACAAGATCTAGATCTGATCTAAGAAGGACTGACACTAAGAAAGCAGCTGGTCTAACACAAGAGAAGAAAAAGCAATGGCTCATGTTACGCTGAAACACAGGGGTTTCATTAGAGAACATTTGGACTTTCTCCCAATCACTGCTGTGCCTGGGATTGGAGAAGTGCTGGGGAAAAGGCTGAAACGCAAAGGATATACCAGGGCTACTCACTTGCTGCGCAAATTTAATTCTAACAGAGAGGGTTTCAGGTTCTGGCTGGAACGTGCATGTGGAGCCAACAAGTTACAAAGATTAGACTGTCGCCGTGCCATGATGCAGTGGTTAAGCAGATATTAACAGCACAGGCAGAACAAGAAATAAATGTGTTGATAAGCAAGAAAGACCATCTGTGTATTTATTATTTGGATGAGGCATTCTAATACAACATAACCAAAGTGTGACATAGACCTACAAAGCGAATGCTACATACCTGTAGAAGGTATTCTCCGAGGACAGCAGGCTGATTGTTCTCACTGATGGGTGACGTCCTCGGCAGCCCCTCCAATCGGAATCTTCCTAGCAAAGTCCTTTGCTAGCTCTCGCGCGCATGCGCGGCCATCTTCCCGCCCGAAACCGGCTCGAGCCGGCCAGTCCAGTATGTAGCAAGACAATACACTTCAAGGGAAGACACAACTCCAAAGGGGAGGCGGGCGGGTTTGTGAGAACAATCAGCCCTGCTGTCCTCGGAGAATACCTTCTACAGGTATGTAGCATTCGCTTTCTCCGAGGACAAGCAGGCTGCTTGTTCTCACTGATGGGGTATCCCTAGCCCCCAGGCTCACTCAAACAACAACCATGGTCAATTGGGCCTCGCAACGGCGAGGACATAACTGAGATTGACCTAAAAAATTTACCAACTAACTGAGAGTGTAGCCTGGAACAGAACAAACAGGGCCCTCGGGGGGTGGAGTTGGATCCTAAAGCCCAAACAGGTTCTGAAGAACTGACTGCCCGAACCGACTGTCGCGTCGGGGTATCCTGCTGCAGGCAGTAATGAGATGTGAATGTGTGGACAGATGACCACGTCGCAGCTTTGCAAATTTCTTCAATGGAGGCTGACTTCAAGTGGGCTACCGACGCAGCCATGGCTCTAACATTATGAGCCGTGACATGACCCTCAAGAGCCAGCCCCGCCTGGGCGTAAGTGAAGGAAATGCAATCTGCTAGCCAATTGGATATGGTGCGTTTCCCTACAGCCACTCCCCTCCTATTGGGATCAAAAGAAACAAACAATTGGGCGGACTGTCTGTGGGGCTGTGTCCGCTCCAGGTAGAAGGCCAATGCTCTCTTGCAGTCCAATGTGTGCAGCTGACGTTCAGCAGGGCAGGAATGAGGACGGGGAAAGAATGTTGGCAAGACAATTGACTGGTTCAGATGGAACTCCGACACAACCTTTGGCAAGAACTTAGGGTGAGTGCGAAGGACTACTCTGTTATGATGAAATTTGGTGTAAGGAGCCTGGGCTACCAGGGCCTGAAGCTCACTGACTCTACGAGCTGAAGTAACTGCCACCAAGAAAATGACCTTCCAGGTCAAGTACTTCAGATGGCAGGAATTCAGTGGCTCAAAAGGAGGTTTCATCAGCTGGGTGAGAACGACATTGAGATCCCATGACACTGTAGGAGGCTTGACAGGGGGCTTTGACAAAAGCAAACCTCTCATGAAGCGAACAACTAAAGGCTGTCCTGAGATCGGCTTACCTTCCACATGGTAATGGTATGCACTGATTGCGCTAAGGTGAACTCTTACAGAGTTGGTCTTAAGACCAGACTCAGACAAGTGCAGAAGGTATTCAAGCAGGGTCTGTGTAGGACAAGAGCGAGGAGCTAGGGCCTTGCTGTCACACCAGACGACAAACCTCCTCCACAGAAAGAAGTAACTCCTCTTAGTGGAATCTTTCCTGGAAGCAAGTAAGACGCGGGAGACACCCTCTGACAGACCCAAAGAGGCAAAGTCTACGCTCTCAACATCCAGGCCGTGAGAGCCAGGGACCGGAGGCTGGGATGCAGAAGAGCCCTTCGTCCTGCGTGATGAGGGTCGGAAAAACACTCCAATCTCCACGGTTCTTCGGAGGATAACTCCAGAAGAAGAGGGAACCAGATCTGACGCGGCCAAAAAGGAGCAATCAGAATCATGGTGCCCTCGGTCTTGCTTGAGTTTCAACAAAGTCTTTCCCACCAGAGGAATGGGAGGATAAGCATACAGCAGGCCCTCCCCCCAATCCAGGAGGAAGGCATCCGATGCTAGTCTGCCGGGGGCCTGAAGCCTGGAACAGAACTGAGGGACTTTGTGGTTCCACTCGAGATGCGAAGAGATCCACCAAGGGGGTGCCCCACGCTTGGAAGATCTGGCGCACCTCTCTGGAGTTGAGCGACCACTCGTGAGGTTGCATAATCCTGCTCAACCTGTCGGCCAGACTGTTGTTTACGCCTGCCAGATATGTGGCTTGGAGTACCATGCCGAGACGGCGAGCCCAAAGCCACATGCTGACGGCTTCCTGACACAGGGGGCGAGATCCGGTGCCCCCCTGCTTGTTGACATAGTACATGGCAACCTGGTTGTCTGTCTGAATTTGGATAATTTGATGGGACAGCCGATCTCTGAAAGCCTTCAGAGCGTTCCAGATCGCTCGCAACTCCAGGAGATTGATCTGTAGACCGCGTTCCTGGAGGGACCAGCTTCCTTGGGTGTGAAGCCCATCGACATGAGCTCCCCATCCCAGGAGAGACGCATCCGTTGTCAGCACTTTTTGTGGCTGAGGAATTTGGAAAGGACGTCCCAGAGTCAAATTGGACCAGATTGTCCACCAATACAGGGATTCGAGAAAACTCGTGGACAGGTGGATCACGTCTTCTAGACCCCCAGCAGCCTGATACCACTGGGAGGCTAGGGTCCATTGAGCAGATCTCATGTGAAGACGGGCCATGGGAGTCACATGAACTGTGGAGGCCATGTGGCCCAGCAATCTCAACATCTGCCGAGCTGTGATCTGCTGGGACGCTCGCACCCGCGAGACGAGGGACAACAGGTTGTTGGCTCTCGCCTCTGGGAGATAGGCACGAGCCGTCCGAGAATCCAGCAGAGCTCCTATGAATTCGAGTTTCTGCACTGGTAGAAGATGGGACTTTGGGTAATTTATCACAAACCCCAGTAGCTCCAGGAGGCGAATAGTCATCTGCATGGACTGCAGGGCTCCTGCCTCGGATGTGTTCTTCACCAGCCAATCGTCGAGATATGGGAACACATGCACCCCCAGCCTGCGAAGCGTCGCTGCTACCACAGCTAGGCACTTTGTGAACACCCTGGGCGCAGAGGCGAGCCCAAAGGGTAGCACACAGTACTGGAAGTGGCGTGTGCCCAACTGAAATCGCAGATACTGTCTGTGAGCTGGCAGTATCGGGATGTGTGTGTAGGCATCCTTCAAGTCCAGAGAGCATAGCCAATCGTTTTGCTGAATCATGGGGAGAAGGGTGCCCAGGGAAAGCATCCTGAACTTTCTTTTACGAGATATTTGTTCAGGGCCCTTAGGTCTAGGATGGGACGCATCCCCCCTGTTTTCTTTTCCACAGGAAGTACCTGGAATAGAATCCCAGCCCTTCTTGCCCGGATGGCACGGGCTCGACCGTATTGGCGCTGAGAAGGGCGGAGAGTTCCTCTGCAAGTACCTGCTTGTGCTGGAAGCTGTAAGACTGAGCTCCCGGTGGACAATTTGGAGGTTTTGAGGCCAAATTGAGGGTGTATCCTTGCCGGACTATTTGCAGAAACCCACTGATCGGAGGTTATGAGAGGCCACCTTTGGTGAAAAGC